>NW_027645633.1:0-74663 GCF_949357685.1 Gobio gobio | reverse complement strand
ACTCCAGTCTCTCATCCCTAAAGAGGATTAGTGGTCTGGGGAATGGGTGGATGGATTATGTTGATAATAGGCCTAATTATTGGCACAGTAAATAGTAAATATGTCACTATTTACTCACTCTCAAGTTGTTCCTAACTGGCAGTTTCTTTCTTCTGTTAAACATAAAAGATATTTTGGAAAATGTGAGAAACCAAATTTCTGATATCCGTGGACTTTTTTTCTCCATAATATGAATTTTATGTTTAACAGAAGAAAGTTAAGAGCTTGAAAGTAAATGATGACAGCATTTTCACTTTTTTTGGTGAACTATCCCTTTAAGTACAGGACAAACAGCCTGCTTTCATGTGTAAACTGTTGCGCAAATCATTACTGTATACTCTGCGCGCGTTCCTATCGCAACGCAAAAATATTTATATTACAACTAGTTTTTAAATGTGTAGGATGCTATTTTTCAGATACTGCTACATATATATATATATATATATATATATATATATATATATATATATATATATATATATATATATATATATATATATATATATATATATATATATATATATATATATATATATATATATATATATATATATATATATTTATATATATATATATATATATATATATATATATATATATATATATATATATATATATATATATATATATATATAAAAGAAAAAGTTTACATTCGCCTAAGCATGGTAATGAGGGGCTATTAGTGGTCTTACCTGTAATTATATCCTTGTAACAAATGTTATAGTTAAACAATTACAATAACTGATACAGGCAAGGCACAAGTTAGGAAGAGTGTATTCTCCTAATAATGACAGATATTAGAAAATTCTTGCTTTCAGATATCCCAAGAGATAACAGGATAAGACAATTATAGTACAGTGCTTTTAAGTTAAATTCTTTAAAACTGATAAGGTTTTAGATGATCAAATAATATAAAATAGATCATACAGCCTATGTAAACAAGTGAATGCTAACTAAACTGTTACTTTATTGTAATTAAGTTACTGTTACTTTACAGTGCATTAACCACTGTTGCATGTGGATGATACTACAAAATATAATTTTGACAAAATCAATAAAAAAAGCAAACAAATATATCTCAATTAGGGAGCGCATGTCCCAAGGTCAATTTTACACACACACACACACACACACACACACACAAAAAGAGTGGAGTCAATCCTTTCTTTAACTTTTTAATACAAAGTAGTGTTTGTTTTAACATTGTTTATTTCAGAAGTGAAATTTACAATGTTGTAAATTGTGACAGATAAAATAAAAATAAAAAGTTACAAATTTTTTGTAACACTAAAGACCACTAGAAAATCAGAAATGTAAACATTTACATGTCTTCGTCAGCTGAATCAGATGAATCTGTAGACATGCTTTCATGAATTTCACAGTCATCATCTTCAAAGACAGCCAAACTATCCCATCCAGTTACAATTCTGTGATATCCTTCTTTCACCCTTTCTTTTTCCTCCTCAAGTTCATGCAGCTGCCTTCGAAGAATACAGAGCAAGCCACAATATGCGTTCTCCGACAATCCTGATGGATAGGCTTAAAAAAAAAAAAAAAACACTTTTACAATAACGATTAATGATTAAATTGCTTAAATTGTAAGACATTATAAATAACATAGGATTTAAAAGGCAACCTAGCAATGTATATCAATACAATAAATAATACAAGCCTGACAAATTTCTTTATTAAACCCCAATGAGAAGCACAATTGTTCACATTTAATAATCAAGGGCTTCAGAGAAGTCAAAAACACTTACTCTTAGTAGCTAGGCCATCTGTCAAGGAATCAGTCTGATAGTTTAAATCTTTGACAGTTCTGCAGATGTGACTCCAGTGTCTTTTCATTTCCTCAACAAGTATGGCCTCTTCTTCCTCAAGTCTGTCCAACTTCATCAGCTTGTCAAAGACCTTTTTCTTCACGGACAGTGAAACATCATCAACTGAAATAGAAAATGAGCTTGGTATGTAACAGTCAAAAAAGAAAGAAAGATGTGGTGCAGGTTTTTTTGCAAGTTTATCAATTGAGGGTGTTCACACGACATGTTTGGTTTGATTAAACAAACCCTGGTGTGATTGCTCTGCTAGTGTGGCTTGAACGCTGCCATCCGATCCCTGGTGTGCACCAAGAAAGCGAACCAAGGCCGCTGAAAAGATGGGTCTCTACTGGAACTCTGGTGAGGTTCGAATGAAAAATGTACGCAACACGGACCAAAGACATGCAAGCAAACCAAAAACAGGAAGATGAAACTCTAAAAAGGACAGGATGCTCACGCATATTCATCATGGTGCCCATCATAGTTTGGTTCAAGCATCAGAACCGTGTCTCCTCGCTGAAGATCTTTGTTTGTGTGTGTGACGGAGGGATTCTTGGTGTTGTTTTGACTCTTTTACACATTTTATAAGCAAGTTCTCAGCTGGTAAAAATACCATCATATGTAGACTACACACATACAACGAGCACATTTAACCACGCACAATTTTGGATGTTCGGTAAATTCAATCTCAAAATAAGCAATACGCCATAAAAGCAGACCAATCAGGTTGTGAAAGTATCTCTATGCCTTTAGATTCAGTAAAAAAAAAAAAAAATTCTAAAAGCTAATCGGACCAGGACTATGATTTTTGTTTTGTTTTTGGCTGGTCCAGACCAAACAAACCAAATGACAAGTGTGAACACACCCTAAAAAATATTTTATATAAATTAAGGTCATACCCATTTCCCATGGCCAGATAGGTGCTTCTGCAGCAAGCAAATCGTCCACGGAACTCAAGGCTTTGGTGCTTGTTGGAAGGGAATTGTACTGGGATATGGCATCGGACAACTTCTTCTTCTCTTCAACAATCCGTCGTCGGACTTTGTGGCGCTGTTTGTTGCGATCTGGGTCAAAGGAAAAAAAAAAGACAGAACTAGTGATTTTAACAGCCCCTTTAAAAGCAAGTATGATGATCTACATAAGAAACAATGGATACATAATTTTTTTTCACCTGTAATGCGATACAAATTTCTCTTTTTCTGCTGAATGCCTAAATACAGCCCTTCAATCAGATGCTGCAAACCAGCTGGATCATTGATTCTATTGCCATCGGGAACTAAAATTAAAATATAAAATATTTCAAATAAGTGATTAAAAATAATATAAAAAGATGGAAAGCAAAAATTCAGCATGCACCTTGAGATGCCCATTCCTTATTAACGTCACACACCCATTGTTGTAACTCTTCTTTAGACCTGCACAAGCTTGCCTTAACAGCCTCGATATCTTCTTTGCCTTCCTTCATCTTTTGTACAGTCTTAAACATAGGTGAGATTATACACTTAAGTGAAAAAGAATCCATTTAAAAAGAAATGTATAGTAAATGTATGGCTTAAACAACACAATTTTTAAGTTGTAGTACCTTGATGTACCGCTGAGACAAGTAATTGTGCAGGTTTTTCCTCTTTTGCTCATTCCATCCTTTGGCATGAAGTGTGATCATATCCACTCGTGCTAAACGGGAAAAGTACAGCTTTTACACACATTCATATATGCATATACACATACACACACACACACACACACACACACACACACACACACACACACACACACACACACACACACACACACATTCCCGCAAACCCCACAAAGTGAGGTCTGAGTTAAAAACCTCCAAACTGAGGACATGCCTTTCCCAGTGTTTCAAGAAGAAAACAATACACTTTCTAGACACTAGTTGGAGGTGCAGAGCTATACACTCCATTATAATATCTTTAGAAGCAAGATTTAAGGAAAAGTTTTTAACCATCATACTGAGGACCCATCACGATATGAACTATAAATAGAATGTGTAGAACAGTGGTTCACAAAGTGCAGTCCAGGGCCTTCTGGGGGCCTCAGAGGCACTGCAGGGTCCCCCAAAGATTGCCTACATGACAAGTACAGAATTATATGGAGTTGAGTGTAAGTGAGTTACAAATGTTTTGTTTGAATGAGTATTTATCTTAGAATAATTGTTTCACGATTTTAATGTAAATTTATGAAAAAGTTCATTCTTATCAATACTGTTCATTTGCATTTTTAGGAGGTCTGTGGTGAAATTAGGTGAATTAAACACTACAAACTAGACAAATGTTTTAAGCATATTTGCCTTTAAATTTTTTGCAGAACAAACGCAAATTATTTGAGGGCTTACAATAAAACAGTTATAGCAGCTTTGATCATCAAAATAAAAAAAGATTAATATCTGGCAGCTTGCAAATAAAACATAAATAAAATATTGGTCTTTAACCAAGGCAACAGTACATTGTGTCTCATCTTGTAAGTGCAACAGAATTATACAACAGTTTGGCTCACAGAATGTAAATCTATTTTATCCACAACGGAAAAGAGCTCAACAGGCATAAACCTGACCAAAACGGCTTCGTCCCAACACAGGGAAATTCAAGGAAAGTGTATGTCCTTTACAGTGCAGTGTGCATGGGTGAATGAACAACTTTTAAATCCTACAACTAACTGGTGCCGAACACTGACAGAACCACAGCAGAAAATCAAACTTCTCCTCCTCTCTGAAGCCACGACAAACTTTAGCAGCATCCTTAAACATTTTGAAACAGCCTTCTCTTGACTTTAATTATCTCATTGTAAACATAATACTTGACATCCTTCCAGGTGCGGTTCTTCAGTCCTGGGGACTCATGTGTGATGCACAACATGCAGGCTTCTTTCCCAGGCACTCGTCTCACAGCTATGAATTTGCCCATCCTTCTCTCCACTGCACTCTTTTCCTCCTCACTCCACGGTCTCTTGGTCTGTTTTTGAGCATCTGAAAAAGGAGTGATTAAGTAAGGGTTAATGCCCTTTGAGGTGTCCATTATCAGGTATGAATGGACGACAGCGAGGCGTGAAACGTCCGACGCGCAGCGGAGACAATGGACACCTCGAAGGGCATTAACCCGCTTATACCATGGTGACTTACAAAAAATAAATATTTAATCAATTAATAAAACTTTAATGTGTTTTAGAGTAAAAATCGTGAGGGTTTTTATTTATTATTAAGTCGAGCGCACTATTTAATATCTCCCGTATACAGGCGTTGCCAAGCAACGTGGCCACAGCGACCCGACCACAGCAGTTGATCAATGAGTTTGAGCCAGCGCAATCATTTAGAACTGTCATCAGGCAAAATAACGGGACGCCTTTTCTAGGTGTACATTATCACTTTTTAATGGACACCCTGCAGCCAATCAGAATCGAGTATTCACCCAGACCATGGTATAATTGAAGTTAAACATCATATTTACACAAATCTCTTACATTTCAGTCTCTCAATGTCAAATATTGGACTAGACTTATTTGTATACACCCCTGTAGAAACATTATGATGTCCAGTGTCTAAATTATTTGTAACTGAAATAAGGCTAACTTTGATGATAACAGTATCAAAGAAATCTATCATGAGGTATGCTTTCATTGATTATACATGTTCCAAATATAAAATACTAAGGATAATATGAATAGGTATTTTTAGTTTACTAACCAAAATGTGTTATTGTGTGTAAACTGTGCTGTTATAGCTAACGTATCCAAAGCCCTTGCCATGATCTCTAATTAATAATAAAAAAATAGGCACATTTTGCAGTCTTAAATGTGCAATAGAAGTAAATATTACCAGTTACTCCACTTTACCTCCACACTGTAAAAAATCCAACTTGCAAAAAGTTGTAATAACTAATATATATTAGTTAACTGGACAAAAAAACTAAAAAAAGTTGACTTGACAAGTGGAAATAAGTTGGTTCAAAAATTGTCTGACCAACTTAATTTGAACTGTTGACTGGACATGCACATGCAAGTTTACATGCACACATGTTGGTTTGGTGGTTGGAGCATGCGTGCTGTGCATGCAGACGGAGCTCACATGGAATGATAGCGCCATTTTGATCGTCAAAAGTGCAGAGATCACGACAAACTTCATCGTTTAAAGTAAGTAATGGTATCTTTATTGTTTGACTGGTTTTGAAAATAAAGTCATAAGTAATGTAGTGTCACTGGACAAGCTTATTTTAAAGCAAGTTTGCATGAACGTTCTTAAGGAAAAAATATGTTGCAATCGAGGTTTTATCTTGCACATCTTAGAACTTCATGTTTTGCCATCCTGGCTATATTTATCACAGTTATCGAAAATAATGTGGGATTTGTCACTCAACTCAAAATATAATCGCGTTGTTTATTACCTCAGAAAACACCGTCAGAGCTCACATGGAATGATAGCGCCATAAGTTACAGTACGAGATCACGACAAACTTCTTCATTTAAAGTAAGTATCTTTATTCATTGTATAATATTAATTAGATTGTTAAAATGTTTGTAAAACAACAGATAATAAGTATTTTGTTTAACACATGCAATCTAACATACAATCTAACAAATCTTACTTCATGTTTTGCTATTCTGGCTATATTTATCACAGTTATTGGAAATAATGTGCGATTTTTCATATAGAGTAAACTAAAAATATATGTGTGTTGTTTATTACCTCAGAAAACACGGTCTGAGCTCACATGGAATGATAGCGCCATACAGAAATCACGACAAACTTCATCGTTTAAAGTAAGTATCTTTATTCATTTGATTATATTCCCGATTGTTAAAATGTTTGTAAAACATCAGATCATAAAGAATTTTGTTTAACACATGCAGTCTAACTAACAAATCTAACTTCATGTTTTGTTATTCTGGCTAGATTTATCACAGTTATTGGAAAAAATGTGCTATTTTTCATATAGACTCAACTAAAAATATATTTGTGTTGTTTATTACCTCAGAAAACACGGTCTGAGCTCACATGGAATGATAGCGCCATAAAGTACGAGATCACAACAAACTTCATCGTTTAAAGTAAGTATCTTTATTCATTTGATTATATTCATTAGATTGTTAAAATGTTTGTAAAACATCAGTTTGATCATTAAGCATTGTTTAACACATGCAATCTAACATACAATCTAACAAATCTAACTTCATGTTTTACTATTCTGGCTATATTTATCACAGTTATTGGAAATAATGTGCGATTTTTCATATTGACTGAACTAAAAATATATATGTGTTGTTTATTACCTCAGAAAACACGGTCTGAGCTCACATGGAATGATAGCGCCATACAGTACGAGATCACGACAAACTTCATCTTTTCAAACTTCATCGTTTAAAGTAAGTATCTTTATTAATTTTATTATATTCCTTAGATTGTTAAAATGTTTGTAAAACATCAGATCATAAATAATTTTGTTTAACACATGCAATCTAACTAACAAATCTAACTTCATGTTTTGCTATTCTGACTAGATTTATCAGTTATTGGAAATAATGTGCAAATTTTTATTTTATTTTTTTCATATAGACTCAACTAAAAATATATTTGTGTTGTTTATTACCTCAGAAAACACGGTCTGAGCTCACATGGAATGATAGCGCCATACAGTACGAGATCACGACAAACTTCATCGTTTAAAGTAAGTATCTTTATTCATTTGATTATATTCATTAGATTGTTAAAATGTTTGTAAAACATCAGTTTGATCATTAAGCATTGTTTAACACATGCAATCTAACATACAATCTAACAAATCTAACTTCATGTTTTACTATTCTGGCTATATTTATCGCAGTTATTGTAAATAATGTGCAATTTGTCTCGTAGACTTAACTCAAAAATATATTTGTGTTGTTAATTACATCATAGAAAACGCTGTCGGAATTCACATGGAATGAAAGCGCCTTATGCTGCGTTCACACCAAACGCGAATAGAGCGTCCGGAGCGAATGATTACCATGTTAAGTCGATGCAAACACGCATTGACGCGTGTCTGGATGTCCTGCGGCGCCTTTTAGCGTGGCGCAAAGGACGCAAATTCGCCTCGTTCACACGTCCAAGTGGTGCTTTTTGTGCATTCACGCGTTTCAAGCGAATTCGCGTCTGATGCCCAAGTTGAAAGATCTGAACTTTGCCATCTATTCGCGCTGTGTTAACCAATCAGGAGCCTGCTCGCTGCTGTCACGTGGTAAAGTGACATGATGAGAATCCCAGCATAATTTAAAAATACTGTTATTGTGTCACAAAATGTAGTTTTAAGAATTTTTCAGGCAAGAATGTAGTTCTTTAAAGCTCAAATCTGTGGTTTATTTGTAATCGCCTATTTGCAAATTGTATCTTGCGGTTTTGGAGTTGTGAGATCCAGGCGATAACCATGCGCTCGTTAACCCCGGCGAGAGCAGCCTTACCTCGGCCAGTCCTTCTAGCGTTTGCCGCTGGCTCTGATGTCTCTGTAGTGGTTAAACATGATATATAATTCCTCTTGTGTAGATCTAACAGGCGATCTTTGGGCTCATGAATCTATCATTTATTGCCTGTCAAATTGTTTTGAATGAGGGCAAAGAGAAGTTTCATAACTTTATTTTTTAGGATATTTAAATATACATCCAGTGAAGATAATCCAGGTAGTGCGTTGCCTGGACCACTTTTGTGTGGCTATTAATGTTTAATATATTTTTTTTATGAAAATGAAAAGAGACAGAGTGGTGTTTCATGACATATTTCTCCTGGAGCGCCTTGAACACACGTCTATTTAGCTTCAAACACTCGATTTATACGCACGTCCAAAATTCGCTGTGGATGTGCGAATGGATTCAAAATGTTCAAGCATCCAACTAGACGCGAATTTAACGCTCCATTCGCGTTTGGTGTGAATGTAGCATTACAGTACAAGATCACTATTTTTACCAGTTATCGGAAATGTGTGAAATGTGTTGTTTATTAGATCACAGAAAAAGCATGATAAAGTGGATTAGTTATATTAAAGGAACACGCCGACTTTTTGGGACTTAAGCTTATTCACAGTATCCCCCAGAGTTAGATAAGTCCATACATACAATTTTCATCTCCGTGCCATAACTCAGTCTGATGCACCCACTAGCTTAGCACAAAGACTGGAGGTAAACGGCTCCAGCTAGCCTACTGCTCAATAAGTGACAAAATAATGCCAACATTTTCTTATTTACATTGTGTACTAAGACCAACAGAAAATGAAACGTTGCGATTTTCTAGGCCGATATGGCTACGAACTATACTCTCATTCCTGCGTAATAATCCAGGAACTTTGCTGCCCTACCATGGGTGCAGCGGCACAATGATATTACATGGCACCTGAAAATAGTATCCAGCACTCTCTCTGTGTAAGCAGGTTGTCACGTTGATGGAAGTTAGACTATTTTCAGGCGCTGTGTAATATCATTGTGCCGCTGCACTCATGGTAGGGCAGCAAAGTTCCTGGATTATTACGCAGGAATGAGAGTATAGTTCGTAGCCATATCGGCCTAGAAAATCGCAACGTTTCATTTTCTGTTGGTCTTAGTACACGATTTAACACATCACAACATGTAAATAAAAATGTTGGCGATTGAATTTAGCATTAATCAGCATATTTCAATACACTGTTCTTTATGATCATTATGATCAATGACAGCCTCACTGACAGTCATCATTCACTTGCATTCTGTAAATGATAAATGATGCAATTAAATATAAATTAGCATTATTAAAAGAATATGCAACCTTTTATAATGTATATTATATCAAACTGTTACATTCCAACCACTATACAAAGATATGAAGTATGTGTTAGGTGTTTTGTTCATACAATGTAGGTCAATTGGATTCAAAACTTTTATTAACATACAAAAGGACAGTTCAGTATGTACATTGCAAAACTATGATATTTGGTTGTTTCATGTAATTAGTTGTTTTTCTAAATAAAAAAGATACAAAACTGAGATCAGCTGATAATGATGTATTCGTTGTTTCATTAGGACACATCTCCAGCAGACAGACCAGAGTGATGAAAATGGGAATTCTTGCTGTAACTGAGGATGATGTCACCCCTAGCGCGCTGCCTTTCTTTACAAACTTTGCTGTTGTTTTGGAGGAGGCAATTGTTCTGAAAGACATTTCAGACCTACCATCTGCTCTTTCTTGCCTGTTTGGGCTTATCTACGCCTTGGATTTTGAATACCCAAAAGAACTCAAATAAACTTTTGAGATAATCGAGAAGGTGTTTTTGGAAATGGGCACGCACTGCTCTGCAAGGGTACAGTCCTTGAAAACTAAACTCTTGCTGTGGACATTCAAATCTTGTGTGGGCATCTTTGAAGTTGAACAGATATTAAATAGTATCTTGAAAGGATAGTTCACTGAAAAATTTTAAATTATGTCATTTATTCACCCTCAAGTTGTTCCAAACTGGTATGAATTCATTTGTTTTGTTGAAAACAAAAGAAGATATTTTGAAGAGTTTGTTACCAGGCTGATTTAGGCCACCATTGTCTAGTAAATTTATACCAGTTTGGAACAACTTAAGGGTGAGTAAAGGATGACAGATTTTTTTTCTTTCGGTGAACTATGAAACATACGAAAGGATTGTTGAACTGTGAATTGTTAAATTATGTTTTAAGAATGTTTAGTTTTTTTGGTGCTATGGAAATGGGCACTTTCTGCTCTGCAGTCTCTGAAAACTAAACTTGCTAGGAACGTTGAAATTTTGATGTGAGCATCCTTTTTAAAAAAACATCTTTTTTTTTTATTATTGATTTTTGACATTTTCCATGATTGTTTTTTTATTTTATTTTAATCGACTAATTTTTTTCTGTTAAGAAAGATTGCTATTATTTGACCTTGGTTGGTATTTATTTCAATATTCAGTATAATAAACAACTTGAAAACTGCAGTTATAGTTTTATTTTTTTACATTGTGTAAATGCTAACTAGAACAAAACATCTTTGTCCGTACAACTCACAGAAAAAAGCTTTATTGAAACAAACCAACAAGGAATTACAAGTCGTTTTAACTAAAAAAACTGTGTTAGCTGAACAAAAAAGAGTCATGTGACTTTACTCTGTGATTTGGGTTGAAAAAAGTTCACGTAACATAATTTATTGAAACAAACCAACAAGGAATTACAAGTCATTTTAACTAAATAAACTGTGTTAGCTGAACAAAAAAGAGTCCTTTGACTTTACTCAGTGATTTGGGTTGAGTGAACAACTTCGTCCAAAGTTGAGTAAACTCAAAAAAGCTGTGCAGCAAGTTGCCTTGAAATTTTGAGTTGAGTCAACTTTTCATTTTTTACAGTGCATATTTAAGAAACAAACAAGCAAATGCTTAGCTGTTTCAATCCCTTGGAGCCAGAACTAGGGGTGCACCGATCCGATATTAGGATCGGATATCGGCCGCGATACTGACAAAATAGCTGGATCGGGGATCGGAAAAATGAACAGATCCACAAGCCGATCCAGGTGTTTTTTTCCGTCGCAGCAGAACCTCCGTCATTCGTCAGCTTCACGTGTGTCGCATGCTAGAAGCAACACGGAGCGAGCCAGAGAGTCCGGTGTGGAGGAGATATTTCACGCTTGCCACGCCAACTAGTTCGTCGCTGTTTGCAATGTCTGCAAAGTAACTTAAATGTTTCGAGGGGAGGTGGTGTTACTGCAAAGTCAGGGTCTTTCCTGCATTGACCATTTTTTGACGGCCACCAAAGACTAATTTGATGAGTTATTGTGATTTACGAGTGATGTAGAACAGATGCTGCGCTCGTGACTGAGTGACAGAGAGAACGATCAGAGCTCCTCCCCGCACACACTCTCTGGGTCTTCAGAATAATCAGTGTTAGCTCTCTCATATTTCACATATTAATCCAATTCCAAATCAAAAGGTCGGAAGACCGAAACCATGTTGCACGTGACACATTCGGACAATTTTGTCCTTGAATTACCGCTGGGTGTGAATTGCGCTCAAAAAACATTGACTCTTCTCTGACCAGCTGACATAAAGCATACTTTCAATAAGCGGGAGACAAATTATATCCAGTTATGAAGTGTTTTCTCTGTGTTGACATCTTTCGCGATGTTCTAACAGACGGGATTCGCACACAACGCGTCTGCTAATGTCCGATTCGTGACCTAATGACTCCTTTGAACCGAATCATTTAAACGACTGTTTAGAACAACTGATCCGTCCAACACTGAACTCACAAATCAGTTTATTAATTTACTCAGAACGCATCTGAAATGAGAACACAAGTGTGCTCACCCAATTTAGCAAGAGTGGGTAGTAAGAATTATTTTTAATTATCAACAGTATTTCAGCTTATTTCTGTTGACAATGTGTAGTAAAATAAATAGGCCTAGCCTACAATCATTTAGACAGGAGTGAGGAAACCAGAACAAAGTTATTAGCTAGCTGATAATTTTTATTAAATTGCATATGGCAGAAAATTAAGACTATTTGTTCATTTGTAATGCTACTTTTGAATATTGATATGATTATATACCAAAACAATTATCTGTAGTGTAAAAAATGTTTGGTAACTGTCAGATTACTATTGTATGTTTGACTGTTTTTTGTTTCCACTGCTACATTTTATTTATTTAAAGAAGTTTGATTATATTCTATTTTAGATTTGAATGCACAATTGTTTTTTAAATAAATAAGAATTCAACACTTTACACACATCTGTTATTTTGTCTTAGTTATGTTTAGTTAGTAAAGTCTGGTGCCTTTAGTCTCTTCAAGGAAGGTATAAGGTGGAAGATATACAGTTTATTATTAATTCAACAATAGTATCGGATCGGTATCGGGTATTGACAGATACACAAAGCCCAGGCATCGGTATCGGTTATTCGGACTGAAAAAGTCGGATCGGTGCACCCCTAGCCAGAACTAAGCAAAGGTAAAGAAAAAAAAATAGACAACAGCAGCCCTAGTTTCAAGATCATACCATCAGTGCCTTTGGGTCTCTTTCGGTGTGGTTTAACCTTGGAGGGCTGGTCTAGCATGCTTTCCTCTTCATCTCCATCAGCACCATCTAACTCTGAAGACAAAGACACATAATAAACTTCATTAAAATGTTCAGTTCCAACCTAAAAGCTCCAGACAGAGGCAGAATAATAAAAATTAGGGATGCACCGATATGAACATTTTGGCCGATACCGATATCCGATAATTCTTTATATTTGAAAGCCGATAACCGATATATTGGCCGATAAATCGAAATACAAATTTTAATAAACTCTGAGAGCCCGATTACAAAAACAAAAGGCTCACCATTAAAAGCCCTAATGTCCCAAACACTTCAACATAAATCAAACCTGTACACTACAGTAGCCTATTTGAACCAGTGTGAGATTCCTTACCTTTTCAAATTAATTTTACACTCCTATGGCCAACTTACTTTATAAAAAAAAAAATGTTAACACTTTACAATAAGGTTTAATTTTTGTTAGTATTAGTTAACCAACAATAAATGAACAATACTTCAACAGGTTTTATTCATCTTAGTTCATGTTAATCTCAACATATTCAGACCCAGAGTTGTGTGTGTTAGCATTAGGTCTGCGCTGTGAATGGACTGTTAATAAACACAAACATTTTATTACTAACATAAACAAAGGTTATTGCTCTCGGTTTGTTCGTGTTAGTTAATGCATTAACAAATGAGACCTTATTTGTAAAATGTTACCAAAAATTATATTGCCTAAAAAATTTAAAATAATCTACCTAAATAATGCAAACAAGTTATTGGACAGCATTACTTAGGCTGCATAATAAAGAATCAGAATGCAAGTGCATGAAATAACCTCCGCACAGACGATAAAGAAATGGTTTTAATCAAACCGTATTGTTGATGGAAATGATACGAGAACAATAAAAGTGCTAGTTATTAAAAATAACGCTTCTGTGTTTTTGAAAAATACATGTTTAATATTACAGTAATAGTAAACATCTGTAATATTAGTCTAGTCCAGTGGTCGGGAACCTATGGCTGGCGAGCCACACCTGGCTCTTTGACAAAAATAATGTGGCTCAGGTCTCTCACCCTTAAAATGATCGATAAAAAAAATTAGACACATCAACAGAGATCCGCTCTCTGCAGAAAAAAAGCAGCCAATTACAATTCCCTTGTTGTACAGCCTACCGAAGTTAATGAAACGTAGGATAATAACTAATATTCAAGTTGTACCGGCCGTGCGCGTTCAGTGCTGTTAGCGAGTGTCACGAGTCGCGACAGCAAACAATAACCACTTGCGTTTCTGTGGTAACAGCTTCTGCTCTGGGATTCAAGCAGCTGTAGCTTGTTTAAGGTAACCGAAAACCATTTTTAGAACAGCAGCGAAAATATAAAAGTAGGCTATACAAACTTTAATATATCCTTTTATTGAAACTGGTGGTCTGTTGTGTAAAGAGACATTTCGAAACATTTCACCCGCGGGTACTTTCTTTTGCCGCAGAGACCCTTGTGATAAATAAATGTGTATTTATGATAATCCACGCAGATTTCAGTTGACGAAAATGAATGATAAAAGCGTGATAAGTCGCGAAAGACAATTTAATTACTCACAGGATGTTGTGCACGCGCTCCGAGCGCAACACGGACAAGCACAGCTTTGTCCTCGGCTGCACGTCAAATTAATAGACTACAGAAATATATCAAAATGCCAAGTCGAGTATTCACGTAAACACAGTAGATGTTCACACACACAAAGAGGATTTATAACTCAACCTCACAAAGCCCTGCACAATTAATTCCATATTGCAACTTATTTATTGTTTTCTGCATATGTGTTTGTTTTTAGTTATGGACCTTATAATTACTATTGTTGAAATTTTATTGGGGAAAAAAGCATGTTTTTTAATAATAATTTAATATAATTTTTTTCTGTGGCTCTTTTGGAAAAATGCATTAACCAAAAATGAAAAAATGGCTCTTTGGTCAAAAAAGGTTCCCGACCCCTGGTCTAGTCTATTGGGAATAATGTTGCTGTTTGAGAGCGCGCTGAAGCTGGAGAGAATGAACGAACAACCATAAACTGAAGCGCTTAGAAGTTTAATTAACAACTAAACGCATCATTTATGAGAACAATCAGATATTTATACAAAATAAATATAATATTACAACTTATATTAGCACAAAATCACGCATGGGTGAAGGCCTATAACTCCTGTGGATGCTCTTCCCCTGTTTGAGAGCGTGCTGAAACTTAAGATGATCACCGGTACAGTGAAGCACTGCGGGTTACTGACTTAACCAAACGCATCCTATATGACATTAATCAGATGTTTATACGACAAAAACGTAATATTACGACTTACATATGCTTAAAATGATGCTGGTCAGAATGCGTTGTGGACGGTTCCCACAACATCGCTGAAACAACTAAACCCAGAGAATTCACAACGTTTTATAACAGAAATATTCTCATTAGTGTTATGTATAGGACAGTCCCAGTAGTTATTAATGCTGTGCATTTCTGTGTGAAATGCGCGCTGAAGCTAAAGACCGGTACAATGAAGTGCTTTACTGCATCGTTAATTAACTCAACCAAATGCATCCTATATGAGATTATATACACAGCATAATAAATATAATATTACAACTTACAATGGCACAAAAGGCTGTGAATGCAAAAGCGAACTTGACTGTGCTTGTCAGGTGTAACTCCGTGGGCGCGCTCTTCCCTCAACAAACGCGCTGAGACACAACGCTCTTTCACAGCCATATTCTATTCTCATTCTCATTATAATTTTATGTAGATTATATTAGACTTGCGCTGCATATGTTGCACATAACTGTATTTTCCTTTTCGAAGTGATTCCAATCATATCTAGAGCAATTCAAACCCATCATGGTGGACAGCGCGTCTGTCTCAGCTGAAGGAAATAACACATTATCTATCGGCTTGAATATATCGGTCACATTTTCTTATTGGACCGATAACGATAACATCAAAAAATAACTATTCATCGGCCGATAACGATATGTTGCCGATATATCGTGCATCCCTAATAAAAATACATTTATAATAACATCTGAAAACTTTAGTCACAAAGAGCAGTGAGCAGGAACAAGTCTAGACCTGGACTAAACCCAGTATTAAGTACTAGTACTAATTAAAATGAATAAAGTTAACTAAAGTAATCATACCATCAGTGCCTTTGGGTCTCTTTCGGTGTGGTTTAACCTTGGAGGGCTGGTCTAGCATGCTTTCCTCTTCGTGGTCCTCTCTGTCAGAGTGTTCAGACACTGAAGACAAATACATATTCATGTTACTTATTTGGAGTGCCCACTTTAAACATTATCTTAAAGTTGTTGCACTTAATGGAAGAAGTATATTAATCTACTTATAGTTTAGAGAAAGTGCCTATCTCGTGTTATGTGTTACAGTTAACTAGTATTGCACAACATAGACGCGGTTACATACCGGATTGGCACTCCTCTTCGCTCCTTGATCGAATCTCTGTTTGGGCTGTAAAAAAAAAAGAAAAGTAGTTAGAAGTCATATGATGCTTATGGAGACATTAATTATTTATTTTTTTAACAGTGCAGACCATAGACTGCTGAATCCAGGGTCTGAAGATTGTTTCCTTTAAGTGCTTCGGCTCCACCTTCCATTGCAAATAGAAGCTTTCCAACTTTAGCTACTTGGAAGGTTTTATCAGTCTGCCTGTAGTAGTTACAGTGTACCCTGATGTCATGTCCCATAAACTTCGCTACCTGCTCAAGCTCTTGGTTGGAGAGGTCCAGCAGCTGGCACAATGTTGCCACATGCTTTCGCAGGTTGGTGGATCTGAGCAGTTGTGGATTATCCACTTTACATTCAATTGAACATTTTCTCAAACAGTCACAGCCACGAATATTTGTTTTGGTGCCAATGTTTGCAAACAAAAATGGATTGTCCTTAAGAACACCAACTTTGTCCCTGAGCGCAATCATGAAATCGATGGAAGCTTTAGTGTGGTCAAGAAACAGAACAGGTACTTTCCGACCTCTTTTTCCTCTGGTTACCATCCTAGTTAGCCTGTGACTCAACATTTTCTCCACAGGAGACAGCGTCTCATAAATGTCCTTGTTGACTTGGCCAGAGTCAGCTTTCTGGAACATCTCTAGTGTTCTCCTTGATGCTTCCCCCTCACGTTTCTTGTTGAACACTAGGACTTGAGCCAGAAGACTTTCACTGAGTCTTCTGTATGCAGCCACTGTTACAGTCTGTTTAAGATCAGCCTTTGCTTTATCTTCTATAGCCCTCAGATGATTCTGCAACGCAAGAATGTCTTTAGTTAAAGGAACACTTTCATCTTTGTTCCATTTGTTTTGTTCCATGGAACTGTGGGCATTTGTTGCAACATAGTTTGACCACATTTTGTCGAGAAGCTCCTTAAACTTCTTAGTCTTTTTTTCAGCAACAAGATCTGACACCATCATACAATGAGCGATCCAGGTCTCAGTTGCTGCTTTGAGTGAAAAGCCTATTTTCACTGCGGTTGAAGGTTTTCCGTACTCAGTCTTGTCTGAGTTGAAGTGTGACACTTTTCTAGCTGCTGCTATTGCCAAGTTAAATTTGGTTGGATCACACAAGTCTTTGAGTCCTCCAATTTTTTGGTCAATTTTCTTAGCTGCCAAGACAAAGCGACCCAGTTCCCTCAGTTTCTGTGCAATATAGCGATGTTGAGATTGTTCACGTCCTTTTCGAGCAAACAGTGAATCTCCATATTTACATATCATCTCATCCCCTCGAACGTGGGCAGTGATGTTGTCTTGTAACATGTTATGGATTACATTTTGGACTCCCTCTGATGATGTCTGTATTGGAAGAAGTTTGGAAGAAACAGTTTGGATGCGCTTTCTTTTTGTTCCTACGTCGGAGTTTTCCTTTTTATCCCTACAAGTTTTGTCATGTCTCCATAGGTCTACTTTTTTAAACATAGCAAAGCAGTGCTGGCAGGGCAAATAGTCACAAACTGATGAGTTTTCAGAGGGCTGTTTCCATCTAACGATCTCCCCTTTACCCTCCTTTAGGACTTCCTGATTATGTCGCCAGTCACCCTTATTTCTTAAAGACTCAAGACGTTTCTTTCTCTCTTTGGAGCCAAGTGGAAAGCTGAAAGCGTGGGCAACATCAGCTTCATCCATGTGCTTCAACTGTAAATGGCGGGCCATTTTTTTATTTATTTTTTCGCAGTACACACAGTAATGTGCTTTGTCCCACACTCTTTTACCATTGTTTTTTTGGCAAGTTTTAACTCTCAGTTCAACGGTCTCTGTGTTGTTCTTGCGACGATCCTTTTTTGAATATGTTTTTGATGGTTGACTGTTAGACTGTGTTGGTTTTGACTCACATGACAGGCTGGAGCAGTTTGAGACTATGCTGCAGGATGAAGAGGAGTCTGGACTCCCTGGAGGAGGCTTGTACTCCTCACCATCACTATAGCAACTTGACATTTCTGAAGCTTCTTCATCTTCTTGATGAGGTGAGCTCACTGTAGAATCAGGAATATCCTTCTCCAGGGCCTTTACCTGCAACATAACAATTTCAACATATTATCTGCCTGCATGAAGATTTGACCTAAATGAATGTCTAAAATGTTTAAAACTAAGTACAAGTATCACTTTCAGTCAAGTTTGGTAAAAGTTCAATCATCTACAAACATCTGTTTTTCATTAAATTACTAAACATATATATATATATATATATATATATATATATATATATATATATATATATATATATATATATATATATATATATATATATATATATATATATATATATATATATATATATATATATATATATATATATATGAGAAATGGTCTCATAAGCCACCCCCTTCCCTGCTTGAGTTTTTGCTCATTTAAAATTTTTTTTGCCATCATCTGAAAGCTAAAAAAAAGAATAATTGAGCTATAGTGTAAAAAGAGCTTGTTGCTCTATCAACACTCTAGTTTTCTAAAAACTAAGCCTTCACCAAACTGAAAGCTCCTGTTTTAACTTATTCAATATGGACTTTCTTTTTTAACATGTTAAAAACAGTTGCATAAACTTTTGTGATCATGCATAATTTTTAAAGGGGGTATTATGCTTTAGACATTAATTTGGCCATAATTCCAAACACATCTGATCATTATTTTACACTTTAATAAATGCTGTATTGAAACATGAAAATGCAACGCGTGTGCACAGGACACGCGGCCCTCGCCTGAAAATAGCCATTGGGGAAAGATTCAGAAATACTCTCATAATGCTTGAAAGGTTCAAAACATAATTCCAGCTATGTTTTTAATGAGGGAACAACATTGAATATAATTCATTCTGAGAGCAAAATTAAGTGACTAGATCAATAAAGAAACATGTTATCTTGTTGTGCTCTAAAAGCAATTTATTTTGTGTTCATCCCGTTCTTCGTGATCCCACTGTTCAAACTTTAGTTAGTGTGTAATGTTGCTGTTAGAGCATAAATAATACCTGTAAAATTATAAAGCTCAAAGTTCAATGCCAAGCGAGATATTTTATTTAACAGAAGTTCCCTTTCAAAGCCTACAGCGAACGGCTGGCTTGGACTACATCCTGGTACTTCCTACATTAATTACGTCAGTAGAACAGACTAACCTCCGCCCACAAGAATACGCGAAAAAAGGGGGCGTGGTCTTGTTGCTGTCCCACGTGGAGAAGAGGAAGTGTTGCGTGGAGAAGAGGAAGTGGTGCGTTTAAGTGTGTTTGTTGCCATGTCGTCGAGACGCTGTTATTTTCATCCCGGAGTCAAATCACCTTTGTTTGGCTTTCCCAGGGACGCTGTAGAGATCATTGAGCGCATACATCTCCCGTTAAGAGGCGTGACCTTTCCGTGCAAGTTACGTGCGCTAAGCTGCTGTCGAATCACAACACAGGAACCGCTGGCACAATCAGAACTCTTTACGTATTTCTGAAGGAGGGACTTCATAGAACAAGGAACTCATCAGCCGTTTTTAGGAGAGTGAAAACAGCGGTGTACAGATGAGTCAATGTGTGAAAAATACTGTGTTTTCTTACACGCGAAACATGAACACATGTTATATTGCACACTGTAAACACAATCAAAGCTTCAAAAACACACGAAGAACGGGACCTTTAAGACTAGGCTATTTCCTAGGCAGATATTGACTTGGGACTATATTATGGGGAAGCAGAGGCGAAGCACTGCTACTTGGGCTCAGAGATATCACGCAACACATGAAATCCCCTATTCACACAGGTTGTGGGATTTCATGTGTTGCGTGATATCTGCGCCTAGGAAATCGCCTAGTCTTAATCTGCATCGCTTTTTGTACTAGTTGTGAATACGCAGGCCACAAGAAGTAATTAGGTGGGTGGGGGGGGTGTTGGATCACTTTTACTCTGAACATGCTAGCTGGCAACATAGGATTCCATCCATTATGCTAAGCTAAGCTAGCGGCAACCCTGCCAAACTAAAACAATGCATACACTGACACAAAATTGCATTTGCCCACATATCTAAATGTAGGAAAGAAGTTGAATAAGCCCTATTTCTAAAAACGGTGGAATGTTCCTTTAACTAATGCACAAATAATCATGAGTTAATGTATGACTAATGAAAAACTAACATTTATTAATGATTTATTAATGATTACTGCATCAGCAACTAATAAAGATTCTGCATGATTAATAGATTAAGTAATATATGAATTGCTATTAATTAAATATGACATCATTAATTCACTAATAACATAGTATATTAACTAATAATGTAAATGAATGCATTAATTACCACAGTGGGTCAAAGCCATGCATTTCAACTCCCAGTTGTCTGCTTTAATTAATCACTAGATAACAATTTGCAAAGGCATCATTATGTTATGACTTTACTTGTTGAGGCACATGACTATTAACTAATTGTTAAGTCATATGTCATTGTGGTTATGGCTTTTGAATTAATTTTGAATTAGTTAATAGTCTTGCACATCTTCTGTTTGATGCAGCTAATGTTATGGAGCATGTCTATTGCAGGTTCAACCCCTATACTGCGTTAAGGTGCTTCTTTGTCTCTTATGATTGCAAATCTAACAAATTCTTAATTACAATATCTAATCTTATCATTTCTTCAATTACAGCATTGCATATCACTCCCAAAACAAAACATCATCGTGCCTTTCCGTTGACTTAACATTGAAATCATTCGCGCTAGACACTCTATTCGTGTTCGGTGTGAACGCAGCATTATAGATTTACCTCAGATTCAATATTGCACAAATTTAAGACATTAATTACAACAACTAGAATTTGACTCATTCTCCTATATTATGAAGAGAAAAAGAATTTCTTAATTGAGTAGTTTATCACTTTTGTTCAATAGATGCCTCAGACAATGCCTCTTCTGCCTTTGGGACTGCACCAGTCATTCTGACTATGTTAACTGGCTTCTGCAAGTGCACTAGATTGAAATCATCTTCTTGACTTTTCCTTGAATTATTCACAAATTAATCCAATTGGTCTCCAGACTTTAAGATGTTGATAAAAGTAGATCACTTATAGCAGGAATGTGGAAACAGGACATTATTAGTCAAATGCATGTATTTAATGTTAACTTATATATTAATCATTATTATTAATAACTTTATTCTTTAACATTCTGGAAACTACATGTTTATAGTGCACTGCCTCTCACATCCTAGTAAACATTACAAGTTACATTAGGTTGTAATCAAAATACTGATTTCTATTCACTGATGTCAATGGGGCATTTGGTCTTTATTTTTTACATTGAGTATAGTAACTTCAAAATATTACTCAAGTAGAATTAAAAAGCATGGAGGAATAAATGGGCATGGGCACTTAGAAGAAGCCTATTCAAAAGGTTAACTAAGTAAATGTAACTTCTCCCTGCCCACCTTGGGGATTTGTGCATCTTTTTTGCTGCATAGCAAAATAATATTTCTCTGCAGTATGGAACAGTGTAAAAGCCTGATGCACTGCAGTACCAGTACTGGCCATTTGGGGGCACCTGAGCATTTTTACATGAAGTACCAATTTCTGCCAGAGAGGGCGCGCCTGAACATTTTTACATGAAGTACAGATTTCTGCCAGAGAGGGCACTCTAGAGAAAATGTGTGTGAAGTTCAGCGGGAACAAAACTCATTGTGGATCAAAAGTGAGGACTTTACAGCAGAGCATCAGGGACCCCACAGGAAGCCTATTCAGGCATTTTTGGCTTTAGCAAAGTGAGGACAGCCCAAAATGTCCTCACTTTGCAAAATAGGGCTCGGGCGTCTGACATCATTACTTGGCGTGGCGGCCATGTTGATGGCCTCCTTTACTTCTACTCGGACTACTACGCACTGTTTATAGACGTACTCCCTCTCAGTCGTGTGTCTTAATTTGATTAATTTGGCGTCGAAAATGGATTAACTTTCCACCGCTTTCCTGCTTGGAGGCGCAACCAAGTATCCGATGTAACAAAGAGTCGTTGGCTTTCACATAAGGACGCTGTCAGCTGGATGCAAGAGATGTGGAGAGCACAAGAAAAAATGCCCACCTCCGAATTCACGTGTAAAGGGTGATTGGAACCGTCCGCAACAAGTACACTATTTTGTCAGATAAAGTAACGATTCACATGGTGTTGCCAAGCAAGGACGAAGACATGACATTCCTATATAAAATTGTGTCTGTATGTTGTGCTCTGACAAACATGAGCCCTAGCGTTGTGCTGAAATAAATGTGCATTAAATACAGCCATAAGTGTCTGTTGCATCCATACCCACAATCTTCACAATAAATATACTTAAATCAGTATAATGTGCAAAAGCAAGAAGTGTCACACAATCAGATATTTTTCAGTGTTTATTTGCAAGTAGTGCAACCTGAGAACACAGAACGCTGCAGAATGCTTCAAGGTAAAAGGTTAACGTTACATAGGCTTCATGGTCTGCAGCTCCTGAACCCATCCATTTGTGAACTGCAAATTTCATATGAAACCAAACCGTTAATAGTTCCAATTTTGTCCATATACCGGTCCCTGGCTTCCCTATTTAACATATCCCGGTAAATTCCACATCCTTTTCGGGATTTTAACATAGTTTTTCTTTCTCCCAACTCTGCTTCTCCTCGTTCGATTTGCTGTATGTTTACATTCGCGAGGCCATCAACATGGCCGCCACGTCCCAGAATGCAACGCAGCGCCCGAGCCCTATAGTCCTCACACTGTAGGTAAAAAACTTGTGAATGTCCTCACTCTGTATGGTTTACAAACACACACACACACACGCACACGCACACGCACACACACACACACACACACAGACACAGGTTAGCATGACTTATAAGGACAATTTCTTCAAACCAGAAAAAAAGGTGGTTTAGGGGGACTATGACTTCCTTTAATGCTAGAGCTTTCAAATAAAAATGGAAATGCTTTAAAAAAATCCTGGGTTCAAAACACAAACTTTATTATTTATTTAAACTTTATAAAACATGATACATGGCACCCTGATTTTTCAGTCACCTCAGGAAGACATATAGTTAACACATGCTGATCTAGTTTGACTCCCTGGAGTGTTATTACTACACCAAGGGCATCTGCCTGCCAGCACGTCTTGACACAGACATCAGAGCAGCACCTCAATAATAGGAATTCAAAAGCACAGCAAAAAACACTTCAATCATCAAAATCACTCATTGAATACAGAGAGGATTAAATATAAAGAGGTTATATGTAAATTGATTTAGTAAAGGTAGGAAATAGTTATAAATTGATTATCATTAATTCTTATTTTGATATTAGATCATAAAATCGTTCATGAAGGATATGGGTCTGGTGAAGAGGCAAGTGATGTTTGGCTTGACCCTTAACCCTTCACCGGGATTATGAGGACAAAGGGTTTACAAGGACTATGTGATGTCACAATGACATCACAGTTCATTAGCATATACAACGAAACATGACTACACACTGCACTGCAAAGACAGATGGGTTTACTGGGACTGTGAGATGTCTTTGACATGAACGTTAATTATCACTACACAAAAACGAAGCCAGAAAGGTTTGTACTCTGATATCACCCATGAAACCAAAACAGGCCTTTAGCTTTAAGGTTTATTGTTTGGATTATATTATAAAGTGCTGGTCATATAATTAGAATATCATCAAAAAGTTTATTTATTTCACTAATTCCATTCAAAAAGTGAAACGTGTATATTTTATTCATTCATTACACACAGACTGATATATTTCAAATGTTTATTTCTTTTAATGTTGATGATTATAACTGACAACTAAGGGAAATCCCAAATTCAGTATCTCAGAAAATTAGAATATTGTGAAAAGGTTGAATATTGAAGACACTCTAATCAGCTGATGAACTCAAAACACCTGCAAAGGCCTTTAAATGGTCTCAGTCTAGTTCTGTAGGCGACACAATCATGGGGAAGAAGCTGACCTGGCAGCTGTCCAAAAGACGACCTTTGACCCCTTGCACAAGGAGGGCAAGACACAAAAGGTCATTGCAAAAGAGGCTGGCTGTTCACAAAGCTCTGTGTCCAAGCACATTAATAGAGGTGAAGGGAAGGAAAAGATGTGCTAGAAAAAAGTGTACAAGCAATAGGGATAACCGCACCCTGGAGACGATTGTGAAACAAAACCCATTCAAAAATGTGGGGGAGATTCACAAAGAGTGGACTGCAGCTGGAGTCAGTGCTTCAAGAACCAGACGTATGCAAGACATGGGTTTCAGCTGTCGCACTCTTGAACAACAGACAGCGTCAGAAGCATCTCGCCTGGGCTAAAGACAGACAGGACTGGAGCTGCTGAGTGGTCAGAGTTATGTTCTCTGATGAAGTCAATCAGGGTCCCAGAGTCTGGAGGAAGAGAGGAGAGGCACACAATCCACACTGCTGGAGCTCCAGTGTAAAGTTTCTACAGTCAGTGATGTTTTGGTGTGCCATGTCATCTGCTGGTGTTGGTCCACTGTGTTTTCTGAGGTCAAAGGTCAACGCAGCCGTATACCAGGACGTTTTAGAGCACTTCATGCTTCCTGCTGCTGACCAACTTTTATGGAGATGCGGATTTCATTTTCCAGCAGGACTGGGACCAGCACACAGTGCCAAAGCAACCAGTGCCTGGTTTAAGAACCATGGTATCCCTGTTCTTAATTGGCCAGCAAACTCGCCTGACCTTAACCTCATAGAACATCTCTGGGGTATTGTGAAGAGGAAGATGCGATATGCCAGACCCAACACTGCAGAAGAGCTGAAGGCCACTATCAGAGCAACCTGGGCTCTCACAACACCTGAGCAGAGCCACAGACTGATCTCCTCATGCCACACCGCATCGCTGCAGTAATTCAGCCAAAACCAGCCTCAGCTAAGGATTGAGTGCTGTACATGCTCATACTTTTCATGTTCATACTTTTCAGTTGGCCGAGATTTGTATTGGTCTTAAGTAATATTCTAATTTTCTGAGATACTGAATTTGGGATTTATTTGAAATATATCAGTCTGTGTGTAATTAATGAATATAATAGACAAGTTTCACTTTTTGAATGGAATTAGTGAAATAAATAAACTTTTTGATGATATTCTAATTATATATGACCAGCACCTGTATGCTGGGTTCAGTCCTTTTTGTTGGGTGGTTTTCACTATGACGACTAGGTTTTGGGTCACTCACTGCCGAGTTAGCAGCTGGGTTACTCTCACTGACAGTAGTAATAGTGCTCCCCATCACAAACATGTCCAGCTAATGGGTCACATAACCCACGCACTATCAAATCTTTACAGAGAGAAAAGAGAAGACTGCACCCATACCAACATCACAGAGTGTAGTGTCATGACGCATGCCTTCTGCCGCAGCCACAGGTGCAGTCTGGGAATCTTTGTTGATTACACTGGGAGTCATGTATAGTGATCATACCATGCTCGACTGAAAGTGAAGCCTTTAATGTCAGAATGAGGGGATGACACCAGCTACAGCTGCTTTAGCACAGAGCAGGGGTGTCCAAACTCGGTCCTGGAGGGCCACTGTCCTGCAGAGTTCAGCTCCATCTTGCCTCAACACTCCTGCCCGGAAGCTTCTGTATGCCTTGATGAGCTGATTTAGCTGTGTTTGATAGGGGTTGGAGCTGTACTCTGCAGGACAGGACAGTGGCCCTTCAGGACCGACTTTAGACACCCCTGGTGTCTCATCAGAAGACTGGATTAACCCCCTCCATTCATATGGATTTATTTGACCATCTCTTTATGAACGTTTTGAAGCCTCAGAGTTTTGGTTGAACAGACTTTCAATGGAAGGACAGAAATCTCTCAGATTTCATAAAACATATCTTCATTTGTGTGCTAAAGATGAATGAAAGTCTTATGGGTTTGGAACGACATGAGGGAGAGTAAATTATATTTTTGGGTGAATTAACCCTTTGAAATATTCAAACCATTAGAGTGATACTGTAGTAGTGCTACAGTGGTTGGATTAGAAGCATGACTGCCTCCGGATCGTCTTTGCAAGTTTTACTGAAACATCCTCGCGGGTTCTAAAGAAACAATACCTCCCCGTCATTAAAGAGGCTTCTGAGAGGTGGCAAATAAGCAGTTCAGCAAGTTATTAAAATAAAGTCACAAGTTTTAACCATGTTAATGTTTTGAATTTAATATTTTGAAGAGCTTTAAAACAGTCAATGTGAACAACAATACATTTTGGTTATCTTGCCACAGATGAAGATATCTGAAACATCAACTACAGTTAATGCATGTCAGATGAAACAAAATGCCCAATCACAGCAGCCACTTCTGCTTTTTCTTCATATCAGTCGATGTTCCCACGATGTTCAGCACTTCCATCACTAAAAACAAGAAAGCATTGCAGTGTGAAATGTTTAATATTTAAAAAATGTTCAGACTTCTAAAATCTAAAAAACTGCCATACTAGCGAGCTGACTTGTTCTCCTGTTTTATCAACAATTTCCTCGCTCGCCACGGCACTCATTTTCCACTGGTCACTCCCCGCCGGTTCTGTTACTGAAGAGTCCAACACGAGACAACGATATGCCGCAACCAGACAGGATACTATCAACGGTGCGTACACAGATCTGTGCGTAGTGAGTGCGTAAAAGAACAGTTTCACGCAAAGTGTGGGATCTAACAACTTGAACTTGGACGTAGAAATGTGTGTAAATATAAGCACACCTCTGAGCACGCTTACGCTGAGAATCTAGTGCTAGAACAGCGACACTACACATAAAAAGCATTTAAGACAGTTTGCATTAAGCAGATCACATATGTCCTGTTTCCTTTAATTATAAAACACTCAATGTCTCATTTTTGTAGTTTTAAACAAGATGTGTAATTTTTGTCAAACCCTATAAAAGACAGCTGTGACAAATGTAATTTATTTCCTTGGACCCAACCTACATCCAGTTCCCTTACCGAAATCCTCAACAAGCTGGAATAAAATGGGGCTTTCATGCTATCGCCATAAAAGCCCCATCATCAATGAATTTGATGATGTAAATAGAAAAGGGTTTCATTCTGTTAACACGCAAATCATTTGTGATGCAAATTTGTTGTTGTTAAACGTCGTTGCGCAACTCCTTCTGTGTTTGTGAAGTTCCTCTTCTTCGCCACAATTGCAGTGAGGAAAAAACACAATCACGTGATTTTTAAAGGGAAGTGTTGTCCCCATATATGGTTGATTGGAGGCGTTTCCGAATGCTTATGACCGTGAACCAGCATTGCACATGTGGGATTTATCAACATTGAGTGCGTACTCATGTGCGTAAGAACTGTGGTGCGCATGTTTGATAAATACAGATTTTATTGTACTTAGGCCCATTCTAAATTTCATTCGTAGGACAAAATATAGAACCTTTTCTACGCACTGTTGATAAATGACCCACAGTTCAGAACATGTGATTTGCGGATTAATTGCAAAATTTAACCAAAAGTCCAGTGCTCAGATACTGTACTAAATAAAATATTAAAAAACAAACTGGCTTAAACACTAATGTATCTTACAAAACGACACAATACCTGTTCTGAACTTGCTTCTGGCAAACAGGGTGTAAATATCTCAGTGGAGGCAACATCTGTGTTCATCTGTAAAGGAGAGGATGAAAAGAAACACGGCTGTAAGACACTCGCTGGAGCTCAAGAAGCTGCAAAATAAGACTAAACCTAGACATGTAGTTTTTGGCAACAAACTGAATAAACATGGGTTACTCTGAAGGCATTCTGTTTCCTCTATAACTAATACACTACAGTGTCCTAGTAAACCCGTCTGTCCTCCCAATGCAGTGTGTTTTCAGGTTCACACACTCATGCCCCAGTGTTTCCTCTATAACTAATACACTACAGTGTCCTAGTAAACCTGTCTGTCCTCACAATACAGTGTGTTTTCAGGTTCACACACTCATGCCCCAGTGTTTCCTCTATAACTAATACACTACAGTGTCCTAGTAAACCCGTCTGTCCTCACAATGCAGTGTGTTTTCAGGTTCACACACTCATGCCCCAGTGTTTCCTCTATAACTAATACACTACAGTGTCCTAGTAAACCTGTCTGTCCTCACAATGCAGTGTGTTTTCAGGTTCTCACACTCATGCCCTAGTGTTTCCTCTATAACTAATACACTACAGTGTCCTAGTAAACCTGTCTGTCCTCACAATACAGTGTGTTTTCAGGTTCACACACTCATGCCCCAGTGTTTCCTCTATAACTAATACACTACAGTGTCCTAGTAAACCCGTCTGTCCTCACAATGCAGTGTGTTTTCATGTTCACACACTCATGCCCCAGTGTTTCCTCTATAACTAATACACTACAGTGTCCTAGTAAACCTGTCTGTCCTCACAATGATTTGATTTGATTGAAGAAGAAGGATGAGTACAACCCCAAGAACACCATCCCAACCGTGAAGCATGGAGGTGGAAACATCATTCTTTGGGAATGCATTTCTGCCAAGGGGACAGGACGACTGCACCGTATTGAGGGGAGGATGGATGGGGCCATGTATCGCAAGATCATATTAATGTTTATTATATTATTTTTAAAATGTTAACAAAAAGAGGCAGGGTGTTTTATACTTTGTTTTATTATAAATATATAAGATAATCAATGTAGGCCAACCAGAGAGGCAGCGTCGTCAACCAGAGGCAGCAGCTTAAGCCAGAGAGGTGGCGTTGTCAACCAAATAGGCGGCTTTGTCAACCGGAGAGGTGGCGTCAACCTGAGAGGCAGCGTCTTCAACCTGAGAGGCAACTTCAACCAGAGAGGCAGCGTGAACCAGAGAGCCGACAGCATGAACCAGAGAGCCGGCAGCGTGAACCAGAGAGCCGCGAGCGTCAACCAGAGAGCCGGCAGCGTCAACCAGCGAGCCAGTAGCGTTAAATAGAGAGGCATCATCACCCTGAGCGGCAGCTTCAACCAGAGAGTGGGCAGCTTCAACCAGAGACGCAGCAGCTTCAGCTAGAGAGTGGGCAGTGTTAAATAGAGAGATAGCGTCACCCTGAGCGGCAGCTTCAACCAGAGAGTGGGCAGCTTCAGCCAGAGAGGCAGCAGCTTCAGCCAGAGAGGTGGCGTTGTCAACCAGAGAGGCGGCGTCAACCTGAGAGGCAGCATCAGCCAGAGAGGCAGCAGCTTCAGCCAGAGAGGTGGCTTTGTCAACCGGAGAGGTGGCATCAACCTGAGAGGCAGTGTCGGTAACCAGAGAGGCAGCGTCGTCAACCAGAGAGGCAGCGTCGGTAACCAGAGAGGCAGCGTCGTCAACCAGAGAGGCAGCGTCGGTAACCAGAGAGGCAGCTTCAATCTGAGAGGCAGCGTCGTCAACCAGAGAGGCAGCGTCGGTAACCAGAGAGGCAGCTTCAATCTGAGAGGCAGCGTCGTCAACCAGAGAGGCAGCGTCGGTAACCAGAGAGGCAGTGTCGTCAACCAGAGAGGCAGCGTCGTCAACCAGAGAGGCAGCTTCAATCTGAGAGGCAGCGTCGTCAACCAGAGAGGCAGCTTCAA
The DNA here is from genome assembly GCF_949357685.1 of Gobio gobio. Taxonomy (NCBI): domain Eukaryota; kingdom Metazoa; phylum Chordata; class Actinopteri; order Cypriniformes; family Gobionidae; genus Gobio; species Gobio gobio. Next base: position 44,767 of record NW_027645633.1, on the reverse strand, counting down.
TCTGAGAGGCAGCGTCGTCAACCAGAGAGGCAGCGTCGTCAACCAGAGAGGCAGCTTCAATCTGAGAGGCAGCGTCGTCAACCAGAGAGGCAGCGTCGGTAACCAGAGAGGCAGTGTCGTCAACCAGAGAGGCAGCGTCGTCAACCAGAGAGGCAGCTTCAATCTGAGAGGCAGCGTCGTCAACCAGAGAGGCAGCGTCGTCAACCAGAGAGGCAGCTTCAATCTGAGAGGCAGCGTCGTCAACCAGAGAGGCAGCGTCGTCAACCAGAGAGGCAGCTTCAATCTGAGAGGCAGCGTCGTCAACCAGAGAGGCAGCGTCGGTAACCAGAGAGGCAGCGTCGTCAACCAGAGAGGCAGCGTCGTCAACCAGAGAGGCAGCTTCAATCTGAGAGGCAGCGTCGTCAACCAGAGAGGCAGCGTCGTCAACCAGAGAGGCAGCTTCAATCTGAGAGGCAGCATCGTCAACCTGAGAGGCAGCAGCTTCATCCTGAGGGCCAGCGTCAATCCGAAAGTCAGGCTCAGAATCTGTAGCAAAAGAAGAAAGCAGAAACTATTATACTTTTAAATTTACTTAATTTTTTATCAGTATAATGGTTACTGTGATGTAGCCTGGGAAAACCCAGACAACTTCCGGCAAATTTAGATTTGCTCTGCAAGTAGTCTGGCAAAGAGCCCATTCAAACCCATTTCTAAGCCCCAGAAATCGAGGCACCAATCAGAAACGTTGAGGCAGGCTTTACACGATGACGACAGCGCAGCGACAGTGAAGCAGATTCTGTACACTGACTACAAAGATGGATGCAGCAGTGGAACATCACTATCAGCTGTCGCGGCTGTTTTAAGCGATTTAAACTTTTCCATTCCGTTAAAACCAGAGCAAAGAACAACACAAGAAGCCTTCATATCTAAAAAAGATGTTATCGCTGTCTTACCGACTGGATTCGGCAAAAGTCTGATATACCAGCTTGCTTGTCTTAGCGAGAGCCCTGGTAGTGTTAATGCTTCACAAAGTATAGTTTTAAGTCCTTTCAGGCGAGAATGTAGTTGTTTTTAAAGGCAAAATCTGTGGTTTATTTATGAAGAGAGCGCCTTTTTGAAAATTTGTCCAGCGGTGCTCAATTGCTCAACCCCACCGAGAGGCGCCTTTCCTCGGCCAGTCCTTCTGCCGCCTGCCGCTGGCTCTGATGTGAAGATATGATTCGTCTTGTGTAGATCTAACGGCTGATCTTTGCTCTCATTATTCTATAATTTGTTCCCTGACAGATCGTTTTGTCTGAGGGTAAAGTGAAGTTTCATAACTTTATATTTGTAAGCTATTAAACTTTACTGTTGTAGTCTCCTAGCGCTGACTTTCTTTGACTGAATTGCTTTATGTATTGTATAGCTTCTTATACCTTTTACTTATACTTTTAAAATGGATATTGATCACGCATTAAACTAACATTTAACAAAAAGAGACTGGGTTTTGTTTTATATCATATCTCATTGTATTACAGTGATAATCATAGGCTATATTATGAACACATGATATTACATGTTTTTATTTTTTAATGTAAACGAAAAGAGGCCGGGTTTTTTAAATATTTCGTTTTGTAATATACATGCATTGAAGATAATATGCATTGCCTTCACTACATTTGTGTGGCTATAATATGTTTAAAATAATAACTATTACCATCATAGGGAGTTCATTCTCCGGAGTCAAACTTGGTAAGTCACGGACGCAAGTTAGAAGTTCGCGTACAAAATATGTCATAAAACACCACTGCCTCATTTCATTAAAAAAAAAAACTTAAACATATTAGCCACACACATGTGGTTCAGGCAACGCGTAGTTAGGCCTACATTCATTATCTTATATATTTATAATAAAACAAAGTATAAAACACCCTGCCTCTTTTCGTTTACATTTTAAAAATAATTAAACATTAATATGTGGTTTAGGTAAGGTGACCAGATTTCTGAAATGTAAACCGGGGACATTTCCTATTTGAGAACACAAGCACAGACCATAGACAGTGGTACAGACAAGAACGCATATTGAGAAACGGCCAGAGTCTCAGATGTTTCTCCGTCGCTCTGCATACGTCATCTCCCTCATCGCTCTGATTGGTTTTAGGTCTATCCAATTGCGCCGAGAGGCATTTGAGCGACGCCCGTTGGTGACGCCCCTTTGGAAATGATTTGTCTATGAAGCTTTGCCAGACCATAACTCAGTTACTACTGAGAATGGTCTGGTTTTAACCAGGCTAACTGTGATGATTAAAGATGTTCATATTTTTTTATTGCACTGTTGGGAAAAGTAATTCAGCTATCTTTAAATCCTCTTTGTAAATTTGCTGTAAAGGCTGTAACTCCAGTCCAGCAGGTGGTGCTGATACCAGCGCAACAGTCATTGACCGCAAGATGAGTGTGGAGGAAAAAAATTATTTTGCTAAAAACATCTGTCGCTGCGTCCCAATTCGCATATTATCCATACTAAATAGTATTCGAAAAAAGAATTAGTATGTCCCAAATCGTAGTATGTTGAAAAGAGTATTCCAAAAATTCCCGGATGGTCTACTATTTCCGGTCAGAGTCCGAAGTGCAGATCGATGCGCACTCTAACGGCTTATATTGCCCACAACCCATTGCAAGATGGACGAGGATTCGATTAGAACTAAAAACGCGGATAAAAAGTGTTACAAACATGACGGTTACGCGAGTCTGACGGTTAAGTAGAGAGGATAAGATAAAGGGGTTTGAGTGAGCAATTATCAGTATTTAACCTGACAAAAAGATATTTATTCAATGTTAGCAACATTATATTTCACCTGCAGCAGCATTGTGAACTTTTGTAATGATACATTTGGCCATTAACTTTGCAAACACATGATGAAAGTCTCTGCATTAAAGTATGTCCCAAAGCTTGCATACTCTTCTGCTACACACTCAAAAGTATGTACTTTTTCTTCACAAAAAGAGTACATACTTTTAGGACGTAGTATAAGTAGGCGAATTGGGACGCAACACCAGATTCTTATATGTTTCAACAGAAAATTGTAAGGATCATATATGCTGCAAAAAAACATATACAAATTGTTCAATATTAACATATTTTCAATCATATATGTCCTACACTGTGGGAAAAAAATGTTTTATGCTGGGTTGTGTTAAATACAACCCCTGCAAATCAGTTAGATTTTGCTTTAGTATATTAATTAGCAAGTAAAATAAATAAAAATGGGTACACCCTTACGCACCCTTATAAGAAAATATATTTCCTTATATATATATATATATATATATATATATATATATATATATATATATATATATATATATATATATATATATATATATATATATATATATATTAGTTACACACCCCATATATATATATATATATATAAATAATATATATATATGAATGATAAATATATACAATTATTTAACAGTAAGTTATATTGAAAATATACAGGATAAATATATTAAAATATTTAATAATACATGAGGAATTACTACTTTTCATATATTGAAAAATATGTGACAATATATTTACTAATATATCAATGTATGTAATTTTATATTCAGTAATTCACTTCATAAATACTTCATAGATGTGCATGTAATAAGACACTGCAAAATATATTGAACATATATTTACTCATGCAGTATATACACATACATATAGAAATATATAATTCAGATGTAACCCCCTTTTGTAACCATTAACATTTTCACAAGTAACTGTAATTTAATGACACATTTTTTTCTTTGTAACTGTAACAGTTTACAGTTGTTTATTTTGTAATTCAATTACATAACGCTGTTACGTTTAGCTAATTACACACCCAAACACTGTATGTGTGTTTATATACACACTGTACTCACATGGACTGATTTAAATATGTTTTACATTGATGGATCATGAGCATAAATTGCTTTGCTCCCTATGCAGGCCTCACTGAGCCTTCAGATTTCAACAAAAAATATCTTCATTTGTGTTCTGAAGATGAACGGAGGTCTTACGGGTGTGGAACGGCATGAGGGTGAGTAATAAATGACATTATTTTCATTTTTGGGTGAACTAACCCTTTAATTTCTCAATATTTTTTTTATGTGTTAATATATAGCCATACAATGTCAATGCATACATTGCAGTATATTGAAAAATATAAGCATTAGTTTCCTATATGGAAATTATGCACTTATGTAATAATTGAAAGGCTATATATATATATATATATATATATATATATATATATATATATATATATATATATATATATATATATATATATATATATATATATATATATATATATATATTAGTCGGTGTGTGAATGGGTGAATGTGAGGTAGGCATGTGCCGGTATCAAATTTTCATGTTGCGATTAATTGCTGAAGCTTTTATCACGGTATACGGTATTATCACGATATTGAAATAAGTTGCAAAAAAAGTGTTGTCATACTATAACAGGTTTAATAACTTTCTTATAACAAAAAGAACCAAACATTTAAATACAATAAAGCAATACACAAAAATGTATAAAGTAAACAAATATTTAAAACAGATTAAGTGCAAAAGTATTATAAAGAACAATAGGTAACACTTTACAATAATGTCTCACCAGTTCATGCATTAACATTAACAAAGAATGAAGAGCTACATTTTTACAGAAGTTATTCTTCTTTGATAATGTTAGTTTAAAAAAGCAACTGTTAGTTAGTGTTAGCTCAGGTCCATTAAATAATACAGTTACAACTTTTGATTTTAATAACGCGTTGTTAAATGCTGAAATGTACATTTAACTAAGATTAATACATGCTTTAGAAGTATTTCTCATTGTCAGTTTGTTAATGAATGAACTAATGTTAAATAATGGAGCCGTATTGTAAAGTGTGTGACTGAACAACAGTCAGAACATATTCAAACAATATCTAGGGCATGTACTTTAGTCAAGATTAAAATATAAAATGTTTAAGTTTGAAAATGAATAGCCTTAAAGCTGTAGTCTACGATGTTGAAAATCAGTCGAGAAAGCCTGAATTTTTAAAAAAAACTCATCCCGCCCCTCCACACGCACACCCCTCCCCTCTGTGCTACCTGATCCCTCCCACCGGGAAACGACCTGAACAACGTCACTCAGTCAAGCAGGAGTAAACATTGGAACAGAGATGTTGATAGCTCAAAGGCACACGTTTGACTTCACGCCCACGCAAGATTAGCAACACATGCAATGTTCTATCGGCTCGAACAGAAAACCGCTAACGTTAGGCCTATTGAAATAGTCAAGCACTTCAAGAAATATAATTACTTTGACCCGTGATAGGCGATGCTAAACGGCTAACATTCCAATGCCGACCGGCAGCATGATCATGTTGTCATGCTGATAAAAAGCTATTTATGTAATACACCACACCATAAAAGTATAAATAAATGTTTACCTGCTCAACAAATAATCAGCGTCGGTTTTAAGTCCAAAGGTTTCTCTGAAGCTTCCTCCAACGGGCAACGGTGGACCCCATATTGATTCGGCTTTGAGTCCGGCGTTCTTCACATTTATTTTAAATATCTGCTCTTTCCTCAATTGACTTTCTCTTTATTCCAACCTTGACTGTTGGGGCGAGCAGGGGCCGCTTGCCGCTGTCTGTTTGTTGGTTTTTCTCCATTGCTGAGTTGACGCTGCCTAAGTTACTTGCCAGCAAAATTTCATGTCGCAGGAGGGGGCGGGGTGGGGTGCGGTGGGTGGAGACGCGAGTGGAGCAGGGGATTGGATGAGAGCAGTTAACCAATGTAAGCCGTCCGGCCGGACAGCTTACATTGGTCAATTTCTCTGCGGGTGTACACCCAATAGAGTGAATGGATTTTTTTCATTCTTTTTTCTCTTCATATTGTTAGGATTGTACTGTAGAACCATAACCAGCATCTAAACGAGATTATTAATAATGAACAATCTTTGAAATCGTAGACCATAGCTTTAATAACTCTTTTACATAAAGCACGTCCTGCACTTAATGTTCTCATTCATGCATGTTCTATTCGTATAGGCTACAAACCGAAACCAAAACATCAGACGCAAGAGCTTTGCTTCCGAAGGACACACGCAACTTTTTTATATTAATATATAATACGGGTTCTTTATTTAGCCTACAAAAAACAGTAGGCCTATATTAATCATTATTAATTAAACTATCAGCTGTTCTGTTCCTTGCGCTTCACTTGCCGTGGCCGCTGTCAGAGAGCGAATTCATAAACCCAGCGCATCAGCATCCAAAAACCAAACTATTTAGACACTTAGCAGCCATTAAATGTCTTTAAAATAAGATGGATATATCGGCAGAAGGTGGAGTTAGAAAACAAATAAACTGTTCCTGAAATGAAGTGATGACACAAAGAAATCCACACAGAAATCAGAACCGGCTTAAGTCGCCGTTTTCTTGCCTTTCCCGACACTGACCTGATCGTTGGTCATGCGGATTGATATTATGGTCTGTTTGCACTTTGTAATTGTAAAAAATACGTTTCTGAACCGAATGATATAAGAATCAGGAGTTGTTTCTGCGTCGAAAGTAAAGTAAGCGATTACAATCAATATTTAAGAAGCCCACGTCCGGTATTTTTTGGTACAAAATAATAAAACGTAGCGTCAATAAAATCATTAATTTCAGTATTTATAATGTTATAAATGAAAAATTGAGTACTGCATCTCAAAGCCCTTGGTATAATCTATCATTTACAGCAATAAACACAAATCACCTGTTTTGGTCATTTTTATGGTAATGAATACTTTGACGCTCTATATCTCCTAATTAGATTATGCGACTTTAGCCGGGGTTTCACAGACGGGGTCACATTTACTCACCGTCAAGTTGTTCCAACCCTGTATGAGTTTCTTTGTTCTGCTGAACACAAAGGAAGATATTTTGAAGAATGTTAGTAACCAAACAGATAGAGCAACCATTAACTACCATAGTATTTTTTTCCCTATTATTAATTAAACTATCAGCTGTTCTGTTCCTTGCGCTTCACTTGCCGTGGCCGCTGTCAGAGAGCGAATTCATAAACCCAGCGCATCAGCATCCAAAAACCAAACTATTTAGACACTTAGCAGCCATTAAATGTCTTTAAAATAAGATGGATATATCGGCAGAAGGTGGAGTTAGAAAACAAATAAACTGTTCCTGAAATGAAGTGATGACACAAAGAAATCCATACAGAAATCAGAACCGGCTTAAGTCGCCGTTTTCTTGCCTTTCCCGACACTGACCTGATCGTTGGTCATGCGGATGACCAACGATCAGTAATGAATACTTTGACGCTCTATATCTCCTAATTAGATTATGCGACTTTAGCCGGGGTTTCACAGACGGGGTCACATTTACTCACCGTCAAGTTGTTCCAACCCTGTATGAGTTTCTTTGTTCTGCTGAACACAAAGGAAGATATTTTGAAGAATGTTAGTAACCAAACAGATAGAGCAACCATTAACTACCATAGTATTTTTTTCCCTATTATTAATTAAACTATCAGCTGTTCTGTTCCTTGCGCTTCACTTGCCGTGGCCGCTGTCAGAGAGCGAATTCATAAACCCAGCGCATCAGCATCCAAAAACCAAACTATTTAGACACTTAGCAGCCATTAAATGTCTTTAAAATAAGATGGATATATCGGCAGAAGGTGGAGTTAGAAAACAAATAAACTGTTCCTGAAATGAAGTGATGACACAAAGAAATCCACACAGAAATCAGAACCGGCTTAAGTCGCCGTTTTCTTGCCTTTCCCGACACTGACCTGATCGTTGGTCATGCGGATGACCAACGATCAGTAATGAATACTTTGACGCTCTATATCTCCTAATTAGATTATGCGACTTTAGCCGGGGTTTCACAGACGGGGTCACATTTACTCACCGTCAAGTTGTTCCAACCCTGTATGAGTTTCTTTGTTCTGCTGAACACAAAGGAAGATATTTTGAAGAATGTTAGTAACCAAACAGATAGAGCAACCATTAACTACCATAGTATTTTTTTCCCTACTATGTAGTTAATGATTGCTCTATCTGCTTGGTTACAAACATTCTTCAAAATCTCTTCCTTTGTGTTCAGCAGAACAGAGAAACTCATACAGGGTTGGAACAACTTGACGGTGAGTAAATTATGACATAATTTTCATTTTTGGGTGAACTAACCCTTTAAGTCCATTAACTGAACTACTGAACTAGAGCTGATTGAGACACTCAGAGATTTTGTGTGGATTTGTTTGTTAATTATTCTCATCTTAAACAGGACAGAGTTTTCAAACACACAGAAAAACTCCTGGAGAAGCGACTGAGATCCACGTGGCACACTATTATAAAGATGTCATTTATTAAAGAGGAGAGTGAAGACATGAAAATTGAAGAAACATTGAGAGTGAAACATGAAGAAACTGAGGAACAAACAGAGAAAGAGGAGAGAGAAGACGTGAAGATTGAAGAAACATTGAGAGTGAAACATGAAGAAACTGAGGAACAAACAGAGAAAGAGGAGAGAGAAGACGTGAAGATTGAAGAAACATTGAGAGTGAAAGATGAAGAAACCGAGGAACAAACAGAGAAAGAGGAGAGTGAAGACGTGAAGATTGAAGAAACATTGAGAGTGAAACATGAAGAAACTGAGGAACAAACAGAGAAAGAGGAGAGAGAAGACGTGAAGATTGAAGAAACATTGAGAGTGAAAGATGAAGAAACCGAGGAACAAACAGAGAAAGAGGAGAGAGAAAACGTGAAGATTGAAGAAACATTCAGAGTGAAAGATGAAGAAACTGAAGAACAAACAGGTTGGTTTCATTCTCAAAGCTGAACTCATTTGATCATTATTAAAATGTGGACAGACATGTTTAGATCACATGACCAGATAAACACTAATGCTGCTTCAAGTGAACCTGTGAAGATCTGATGTCCATTTGTTACGACACATTAAATTAGAAAAAAGGAATTCAATAATAGCCTTTAATAATTACTAAAACCCAAAATCTACTTCTGATTTGAAAACCATTAATTTGTCACTTAATTTATACTAGATTACCGTATCTAACACAATCTGTGTTTTGCATAAAGCAAAGCATGAAATGTGACTGATCAGCTTTACATTTGTTGTCTATAAGGAATTTTTTCCTCATCCTCTAAAACGCTCTCTGTTTAGCTGACATGTACTATAGAAGATTTTGTCGTTGATATGCTCATTGATTTGGGGATTATGTGTGTAATCTGGAGGAAAGTGAGCAAGGGAAGTGTGTAAACATTTGATGTAAAACACTGAGTCCTGCACGTGGGAGAGCGAAGCGCTAGTATTGAATGAAATGAGTGGAAATATTGAGCGTGTCATTTGTAGTACGGGACAAATAGGGTTGACGACTTGACAGCTCAACAATAAACCTTAAGAAAACATTAGATCAAGTGTGAACTTGCAACAGAACACATTTGATATTGTTTTACATTTGATTATTTTATTTATATCCAAAGAACTCTTTAGTAGCATATTTGGTGCACTTTAAAGGGATAGTTCACCCAAAAAAAATGAAATGTCTGTCATCATTTACTCGCCCTCATGATGTTCCAAACCTGTATGAGTTTCTTTGTTCTGCTGAACACAAAAGAAGATATTTTGAAGAAAGTTTGTACCCAGGCTGCTCTGGGGGCACCATTGACTTCCATAGTAGGAATTAATCTTCCTGTGTTCAACATAACAAAGAAATGTATACATGTTTGGAACAACTTGAGGGTGAGTAAATGATGACAGAATTTTCATTTTTAGGTGAACTATCCCTTTAAGCAGTCATTCTGAACCAGTTCTCAACCAATCACTTTTGACAAAAAAAATCAAAATTAATTTACTTAAATTATGACTATATTATTATGTAATTATCTGTCCCAATTTTATCTTTTTTAAAATGTCATAAACTTTTATGACAGGATTATTTATGTATATAATTAATGTAGCCTAGCTAAATGATAAATTAATAATAACATTAATTAGGCTATATTCTATTAATTAACTTGTCTAATGTCTAAAAAATATAATAATTCTGTCTGCCAAGCTTTGATAATGTATGGAATTTTATATTAATATTACCTTTAGAAGCACGGATGTGTCTGTCAGCGCTGCTGCTTTAAGTCAGACAGTCTGAGACACTGAAATGCTGCTTCAAAGTGTGAAGTTCATCATGAGTTACTAATACTTTCTAACACTCCAAATTCCTATAGTTGTTTATTGATCTATGTGTGGACCTATGTAAAATACGGGACAGGTCACGTCCCGTATTGGTTTGATACGGGACTCGTCATTTTGCTTGTAAATACGGGACGATTATGTATTTCACGGGATGGGTGGCAACCCTTGGTACAAATGTACAAAAGGCAGACTAACAGGTCTGAGGGTCAGAATTCTAGCTGATAGACAGGTGTTCAAATACTTATTTGCAGCTGTATCATACAAATATATTGTTTAAAAAATCATACATTGTGATTTCTGGATTTTTTTTTTTAGATTATGTCTCTCACAGTGGACATGCACACACTCGATGACAATTTCAGACCCCTCCATGATTTCTAAGTGGGAGAACTTGCAAAATAGCGGGGTGTTCAAATACTTATTTTCCTCACTGTATAAGCCTTTCTGTGTCTGCAAAAGAGAGAAATGGTCTAAGACGGGCTATGTTTCTCAGGTGGAAAAATGCAGTTTTAGAGATGTGTTTTATGTGTGCTTCAAATGTTAACTGTGGATCTAAAATGACACCAAGATTTCGCACCTGATTACCGTGGTGGAATCAACAATCAAACTGATCTGCTTGGCCTTACGAGTAGCCACCACTGTACCAATCTGCATCAATTCAGTGTTGGAGCCGTTCAGCTTCAGTAAGTTATTCTGCATCCAGATACTGATCTCTGCTAGACAACTACGCAAAGCTATTAATGACCAATGGACATCAGGACTAGTGGTGATGTAAATCTGCGTATCGTCCGCATAGCAGTGATACCCAAGACCATATTTCCTGATGATCTACCCAAACGGAAGCATATAAATGTTAAATAAAATTAGACCCAATACTGAGCCCTGAGGAACTCCCTGTTGAACAGGCACGGTATCAGATTTGTAGTTACCCAGGCTAACAAACTGGGCACGATTCATTAAACAAGACAGAAACCAACAGAGTACAGTTCCAGAAAGACCCAACCAATTTTCCAGCCTGTCAAGCAGAAGAGTGTGACATATAGTGTCAAAAGCAGCACTGAGGTCTAATAAGACCAAGATACTGCAGGCACCGGAATCTGCCGCAATAAGATAATTTACTACCCTAATTAAAGCGGTTTCAGTACTATGCACTCTTCTGAACCCTGATTGAAAAGGTTCAAAGAGACTGTTCAGTGCTAGGTGATTATTTATCTGAATGCCCACAACACGCTCCAGAACTTTAGCCAAGAATGGGAGGTTAGAAATGGGAGGTTAGATTGGCCTGCCGCTGCCTCACAGATGCACAAATCACTTTTGCTCCACATTTCACGTAGTATATGGTGCATAAGTGAAAGCGTGTGGAACTTGTCATTTGAAGGCGAAAAGACTGCGTTTGAGACTCGTGGCAGCTGATTCAAGCAGTTGTAGTGATTGGACTTGTGATTGTATTAAAAAATATCCAAGAAAAAATGCATTTGTGACCAAATATTCTACTAGTGTGCAACTCTCATTGCATGGATTCATATTAATTTGCGGATGTGCAAAATTTGTCTGTGACTTCACATTTTTGATATTTGAATAGGATTTGTGCACCTGCAGTGAAGATTGTGTGAAGGTGTAACTGTTGTGTTGTGTTTGTAGGTGAGAAAAAAAAATCTACAAGTTTACAACTCCTAGAATATTTTTCTCTGTGACTTCAAATGTATTGATACACATGTGTGGACATGCTCTACAGCTACAAATTCCACTCTCACATGTGTTCAGTGGTTTTGCACCAAAAATACCTTCAGTTACAGGAAATTTTCTGAAGAGTATCAGAATGGACTTTATTAAGAGGCGGCAGATCGCACATCATTTGTTTTTCTTTGTTTTGCAAATGGCCCAACATTTCGTTTTTATTGTGAGTGCACAAAAATAAAGTAGAAACTTAACGAATTATAATGACGCATAACACTTGCCTGTGTGACAAAGTATTTTGAGTCTCTTTTGCACTGATAAGAAAAAAAGTGAGTTGGTCATGCCAGACCTCTATGGGTTAATGCTTTACATGTGTAAATGGTTTTTATGCCTGTTGTGTTGTGCTATTGGTTAATTTTTGTATTTTTTTCCTTAGACCTGATGCAGTTGAAAGAGGAGTGTGAAGTACTAAAGGAAATGGAAGAAAAAGGTCAATATGAGAATGATCACGATTTCATAACTGAAGAAAAATATTTTAGTTGCTCACAGACTGAAAAGACTTCAAAAAAGACCAGAGAAAAAGCTAAAAAGAAAGAAACTATAAGTTCTTTCACCACCGTTCAGGGTAGAACGAGTTTCAATCGACAAGGAAATCTTACAGACCACAAACCCTACACGTGCCCTCATTGTGGAAAGAGTTTCAAACATAATGGAAAATTTCAAAACCACTTAAGAATTCACACTGGAGAGAAGCCGTTCACCTGCAAACAGTGTGGAAAAAGTTTCAACCGAAAAGGAATCCTTGATGATCACATGAGAGTTCACACTGGAGAGAAGCCTTACACCTGCAAACAGTGTGGAAAGAGTTTCAATAGAAAAGGAAACCTTGATGGTCACATGAGAGTTCACACTGGAGAGAAGCCTTACACCTGCCAAGTGTGTGGAAAAGGTTTAAGCCAAAAAAGAAGTCTTGAATATTACATGAACATTCACACTGGCGAGAGCTCCTACACCTGCAGACAGTGTGGAAAGTGTTTTGAACAACATGGAAACCTTAATGTCCACATGAGAGTTCACTCTGGAGAGAAACCCTACACGTGCCCTCAGTGTGGAAAGAGTTTCAATTATGAAAGATTTCTTAACATACACATGAGAATTCACTCTGGAGAGAAGCCGTACTCCTGCCAACAGTGTGGAAAGAGTTTCAACCAAAAGGGAAATCTTCATCGTCACATGAGAGTTCACACTGGAGAGAAGCCGTTCATTTGTGATCTCTGTGGAGAGAGTTTCAGATATAAAGAAACCTTTAAACACCACATGAGGATTCACTTGTGAAAGAATGGTTTTATTTGTCATCAGTCTGGAATGAGTTTGGGACAGACTAAACCTTAATCCAAAAGTATAGTTCATTTTTTTTACACGTATGTGCACAGTCAAACGCACAGCATTGCAAAGTATACTTCTTTTAACTCGTATGCGTGCATAGGCATTCTGTGCAGTTTTGATCAATCTCTCACCATGAGTAACAACCCATGCAAATATCTTTTTATTCTTTCATGCTAGAGTTGTAAAAATGAGGGACTTTATAACCTCTTTGCACAATCTCTCATCTGTGTAGCCCTTAGGGATGGAACGATTACCGGTTTCATGATAAACAACGATAAAATGTACAGACGTTTAGTAATATCGTTTAAAGGGGTGGTAAAACACATTCTTTCGAAGGCTTGATTGTGTTTGTGGGGTGCACTGTAACGTGTTCATGCTTCGTTTTTATTTTTCATATATTTGACCTTTGTTCTACACTGCTCTGTCCCTCCTTGTAAAACGGTCTGATGCTTTCCGGGTTCTATGAAGCCAGTCCCTCAAAAATACGCAATGGGCTCAGATTGGTTAGCTGGCCCAGTGTGTTGTGATTCGCTAATCGCCTAGTGCACGTTTGTCGGAAACGTCACGCCCCTTACCTTTACCGGTAGACTGTGCTTTGGGTGTATTAGAAACAATGGCGTCAATAAAACATACTACTAATCTGCGCCCGAATCAGACCCAGAACATTTAAGTGAAGATGATCGAGCAGAACCTGTTCAGTCCTCAAGAGTAAAGACTGCTGATCTATAGTGATCGCTACTGAATGGCGCTGTTACTTTTGGGTTACTTTTACTAAGAGACTCAACGCTCGTCAGGCTCGCTGGACTCTGTTTTTTACCCGGTTCGATTTCACCATCTCGTAACGCCCAGGCTCCAAGAACGTCAAGCCCGACGCATTATCTCGTCTCTATGAGTCTTCCTCTCCCGCCGAACCAGAGGAGATTTTTCCCTTGGGTCGGGTTGTTGGCGCGTCCGTCTGGGGTATAGAGAGGCTGGTTAAGCGCTCTCTTGCCCAGGTTATGATTCCGTGCGGGGTCCCTAGGGGACTTCTATTCGTTCCTGTACCCACGCGACAAGCTGTCCTTAAATGGGGCCATACGTCCAAATTAACTGCCTATCCTGGCGTCCGGGGCACCCTCGCTTTTATCCGCCAGCGCTTCTGGTGGCCCTCGTTGGAGCGCGATGTGCGAGGATTTGTTTCGTCCTGCGGGACGTGCGATCAGACCAAGGCTGGTAATTCTCCTCCTGCCGGTCTGCTGCGGCCGCTACCGGTGCCATCACGACCGTGGTCTCACTTAGCCTTAGATTTTATCACTGGGCTTCCTTCGTCGGCTGGTAACACCGTTATTCTCACCGTAGTTGACCGTTTCTCTAAATCGGCACATTTTATCCCGCTTGCTAAACTTCCCTCGGCCAAGGAGACCGCCCAGATCATGATAGATCATGTTTTTAGAGTGCATGGGTTACCCTCTGACGTTGTGTCGGATAGGGGTCCCCAATTCTCGTCCCAGTTTTGGGGAGATTTCTGTCGTCTGATTGGGGCTTCCGTCATTCTCTCGTCCGGGTATCATCCCCAGACTAACAGCCAAGCTGAGCGAACCAATCAGATCATCGCCCGCATTCTGTGCAGTTTTACGCACCAGAATCCCGCTTCCTGGTCTCAACATCTTTCCTGGGCCGAGTATGCCCATAATTCGCTCCCGTCTTCCGCCACCGGACTTTCCCCTTTCCATTGTTGCCTTGGTTATCAGCCACCGCTGTTTACGTCCCAGGACTCTGAATCTAACGTTCCGTCCGTTCAGGCTTTTATTAGTTGCTGCAAGCGTACCTGGA
This sequence comes from Gobio gobio, assembly GCF_949357685.1. NCBI lineage: Eukaryota > Metazoa > Chordata > Actinopteri > Cypriniformes > Gobionidae > Gobio > Gobio gobio. Next base: position 29,695 of record NW_027645633.1, on the reverse strand, counting down.
GACGAGTGCGGTCCGCCCTCTGTCGAGCTAGAAGACGTATGACCGTTTCTGCTAATAGACGCAGAATTAAGAGTCCTCGCTACGTTTGCGGTCAGAGAGTATGGTTATCCACATCCAACTTACCCCTCCAGTCTGAGTCACGCAAATTGTCGCCCCGTTTTATTGGACCATTTCGCATAGCTAAGGTCATTAGTCCCGCTGCCGTGAGACTTCACTTTCCGCCTAATTTCCGCCGGATTCATCCCGTATTTCACGTTTCCTGCGTTAAACCAGCCTTGCACCCTCCCTCCCGCCCGGTTCGCACTCCTAGTCTTGTTAATGATTCCCCTATTTACAGGGTTCGTCGCATTCTCGACATGCGCCGTCGGGGACGCGGTCATCAGTATCTTGTCGACTGGGAGGGTTACGGTCCCGGGATGTCCTGGATCCCTCACTTAGCATGGATTTCCTCCGGTCTCGCCAGGGCCCTTCTGAAGCGCCGGGTGGAGCTCGTTGAGAGAGGGGTACTGTTATGATCCTGGGGTTCTCTTTCCTTTCTCTCTGTCTCCCTCTTGTGGCCACTCACGCACTCACACTTTCACTTTACGCTCTCTCAGCCTCTTCATTGCTCATTATCTGTTACAGCTGTTTCCCCTTCCCGTTCTGATTCCCCCACCTGCTCCCTCTTTTCCCTTGATTATCTCAGTTTCTTATTCCCTCTACTTTCTTGTCTTGTTGTCGGATTATTGCTTTACTTTGCTAGAGAGACGCTAGTACTTTCATGTTGTTCTGTCCTGTCCTGTCCTGTCCTGTCCTGCCTGTCTACTTGATCGTTGCCTGTTGATCTAGTGAGTTACCCTCTGCCTAAAGACTGTGTGTTCAAGCTGTGCCTATTTGCAGAGTACCTGTTCGTAGCCTGCTTGTGGCGGTCTACCTTCTCTACCACTGAGGTTTTCCCTGGACAGCAATTGGCCTGGCCTCCGTCCTCTCTGATCTCTAAGCGATCTTTAACCAGCCGTTTGGCAAGATTCGGCGCCGGCTCTGCTTACCGCCGGACTTTTCTGTTCTGTTTATTTCCGAGGACTATTTCTGTTGTCAAATAAAGAACTGTGTATTGCACTCCTCCCTGGTCTTCCATCTTCCTTCAACCCATAACAATAGATACTATGCTATTCAAAGTAGTGAAGTAAAATTCTCCCATAATAAAAATAACATAGCAAGGCATATTTATTGAATTGTCATTTAGTTCTCATGCACCCAACGTTATAGCTTATGAACCGCCCGGCACATGACCGACCTTCAACACTGAACAGTGGTGGAGCCAGAGGGGTGTCCAGGGCATCTGAGTGGCCACACTGGGTGCCACCCCAAAATTTAGATCGCTACTTTCATTTCACCTTCTACTGAAAGAAGCATTTATTTTGACGTGCGGCACATTATTCATGCATTAACACTGAATTAACCCTAGTGAAAAAAAGTATGCTAAGTATACTTTCAGCAAGACTAATTATCAGTATACTTGAAGTGTGTTAATGATTAGTTAACTTGAAGTGTGATATTTTGAAACAACAAATTTTGTACTAAGTATATTTTAGTTGTAAATAAGTTGTATTAAAGCATAATTTTAAGTGTATTTAGTGTACTTTTATGTGCTAAATTGGAACAACTTTAAGTATACTTAGTACGCTTTAAGTATAGGGACTAATTACATGCTTGATTAGTGATGTTAAATGTGCTTTATTTGTACTATAAGTATATTTTGTGTTATAAGTATACTTTATTTGTGTTATAAGTATATTTTATTTGTTTTATAAGTATACTTTGTGTTATAAGTACACTTTATTTGTGTTATAAGTTCATTACAAATTAATTACCAGTGTCTTCAGAACACACAAGCAATAAACTTGTCACAAATGCTACAATTCTGAGCGTTACTCCCTTGTGTTACCTGTGTAATGGGGCTTAGTAATGTTCTATTTGCTTTAAACTGCTCTTGACTACGCCACTCCGATTTTACTTGGGTAGGAGATCCCCAAATCACTTAAAGGTTTCACCGCAAGGCTATTCAAGTCAATGAATAAACTTAAAGGCAGAATTACTATAAACAAGACCTTTTATTTAAATACATAAGTTCTAGTCTCATTTGGTTTCACTCAAAACAGGCGATTGATGTTACAGAAGTAGTAGTAGCAGCTAGAGGGTGTGACATAACACTTCAAAAGAAACAATCAAAAAGATACAAATCAACCCCAAAAGGAAATACAATGTCATACACACCACAATAATACATAAACTCAACCACACACCATTTCCACACCGCACTCATAGAAGTGGAAGTGAGTATGTCCCCTCTTGGCTACTCCTAGCTAGAACGGCCTAGCGGCGTAACACAAAATAAACCATGTAAATACAACACAAATTGACTAATACTGGGCCAACCAAACAATACAAAGAAAATACAAAACTAAATGCAACAAAATATTAAGTGAACCAACAAAAATAAAGGGTAGGGAAAACAGTGATCAACAGCACGAGACTCTAGAAAAGAACAAAAATGAAAACCAAAAATACACAATAAGTCAACCCATGAAATGATCACATTAAAAAAACTGATTGTTATACATAAACACTGAAAATACACAAACTACTAACATCAAATCATATTACAACTTAAAATACAAACCCTCATCCAAATACACTGCAATGAACACATTTTAAAATATCCGAACTATCCCAGCATTACAGGAAAGGAATACCTTTGTTGTGTGCCACAGGCGTCTGAACCGCCGTTTCAACATCCACTGCTCATCCGGCTCAACATGTGAGGACTTTTAAAGTACACTCCTCTAAAAAAGAGAATAATTTGTCTTGATACATACACAAGGTTTGCAGCTACTCATTTCATTCAATTTTAATACATCGTAAACTCACGTGCAATATTTTGTACCAAACATTCAGCAACTACTGCTCGTCCAACTCATTAACATGTGAGGGCTTTTAAAGTACACTTCTCTAAAAAAGAGAATCATTTGTCTTAATACATACAAAAGGTTTGCAGCTACTCATTTCATTCGATATTAATATATCCTAAACTCACGTGCAATAGTTCAGCAGTTACTGCTCTTCCGGTCCAAATTAATTAGCAGTAGGATGTTTTCAGCACACATCTAAAATCAACTGGGAGGGGAAACAGCCAGCATGATTACAGCTGTGATTATCCCGTGCTGTTTGCATCAAAGTTAGTTTCACCTCAACATGGTCAAAACACTAAAAGCACTAAAAATCTACTCAGGGTCACAATTTTCATAAAAAAGTAGGGATGGCAGACGTGAAACAGACGTTTCGGGGCTTTGCCGAGATCCCGAAGCGCAGATGTTTCGAAACACTGCTCCGAACTGTGATTCGAAACACCCGTGTCACGTGATTATGGCTAAATGAAGCTTCAAAGTGTTTCATCAGGTGGCGCCTGCCGAAACTGCGTTGATTAAAGGGGGCGGGAACAAACCACACAATCACACATCTGTATGAAACTAATTCCCCACAGTTTAAAAGTGAAGTAAATCCATCTTCACCTCGTGGGTTTTTGTGAGAGGAGAGTGATTTTGTGATAGCAGTGATTTTGTGATAGCAGTGAGATTTATAGTGCGCTTTGGTTAGTTATATTTAGGCTAGATTTAAATGAGATATATTGACTGATAGGTATAGACAGTGACATATAGTTAGGATAGATATAGTGACACATTCATATAGGCTAAGTTAGATAGTGACAGATAGATAGCACAGCATAAGTTAGATATATAGAATTATATAGATATAGATTCATAGGTGATATATAGATAGATATATTAATAGAATATATAAAAATGGAGGCTGCACGCAAGAGATGCCGTACATCTGTGGTGTGGGAGCATTTCCATTTGGAAGCACCAAATAAAGTGAGATGTGTGTATTGTGATAGGCAGCTAGCCTTCTGCAACAATACATCATCCATGTATTTACATCATCCAAAAATATTTGTGCATGCCAGCAACAAGTGTCCCTTGTGAGAGGATTTTTTCAAAGGCTGGAGAAATTATATGTAAAAAAAGAAGTCAGCTGAATCCTTCAACAGCAGAGCAATTAATATTTTGGAATAAAAATGTTTTGTGACAAATGTGACACATTGTGGCTTTATTTATTTTATTAATATTCATTTTGTATAACAAACAAAATATATATAGTTCTTTACAATGACGAGGCTACAGGTTACAAAACCAAGATCATGTAGTTGTCAGACAGATGTTAACCCATTCAGACCCTGCGTCCATTACAATGGACATCACATGTCACCTCCCCTTTTTTTACTTTTGGAGCATTTCACCTAGTTTAAAGCCTGCACTCCATGAGATTGGACGTTTGTCATCCAATCAAATGGCAGTAAAGCTCTGCATGTGGTAATTTAAAAACAAAACACTACATTGAAGAGAAGCATGGCAGCACTTTATTCCAAACACAGAAGTAAGCAACATTTTCTATGGTTTTATTTACAATGTTTGATATGTTTGCCAGTATTTCATAGTTTGTATGCAAAATAGAAGGATTTAACTTATTAATTAAAGTTAAAAATCGATTGTAGAACTGCAAGTTTAAAATCAGGATTTTTTCAAATGTGTCTATTTGAATGGACAGTGGGTTCAAAAGCCTGCTACTGAAAACACATGTCCAGCAATGCTGATTGAAATTTCTTATATATATAAAAAATCTGTCACAGTACTAATACATTTTTGAAACTATTTAATATGCAGAATATACAGTTCTTGAAGTGCTTGAACATATAGCTGATGGAAATATCTCAGATGTTGACTTTATGTGGAGTGATGAGGAAGATGAAGATGGAAAAGCAGATGATGCTAGATCTCCAACAATTGGTGAGTGTAGAATGAAAATTAGGGATAGTTAGTTAGTTAGTTAAGACTTTTCATACAATTAGATGTCCCTAAATTTATCTAATAATGTTTTATTGGATATACAGTTTAATTTCTTTCCTGTACAAATAAATTAAAATATAAAACTTGTATGAAGTTGTTTAATAAGGGACAGTTTTTGCTAATCATTTCAGGGGAGGACAGAGATGAGCCACTACCAGTAGTTGGGGAAGAAATTGAGATTGAGGCAGAAGAAAGACAGGATCTAGAAGACAGAAGATTATGAGCATGAGGCAGATGTAGAACCAGTACTTGGTGTTGATCCTTTTACAAATATCACAAAAAAGAGTGATATTCAGTGGCCAAATTACGATACAAAAAAACACGCAACAATATGCAAATTGGAAGGTTGTTCTGGGAAAACACACATCTTCTGTGATAAGTGCAAGGTGCACTACTGCTTTGTGTCACAGAGAAATTGTTTCAAAGATGCACACAGGAAATGAACGTGACTGCACTGATTCATTCTTAGGTTTATTTTGTTAGGAATAAACAAATGTGCAATCTGTAAAACAAAAACCTCAAAATTAAAGTTGAAATGATATATTGTTCAAGTTCTTGACCTTGAGAAGAAGCTTAAAGTATAGACCAACAATTTTTATGTTTATTAATATTTTTTCATGTTGGTACATTTTTTTGAAGTACACCTGTTTTAACCTGACGTCCATTGAAATGGACAAAAAATATTGCAATTAAAGAGTGTTGAAATTTGTATTATTTTTATTTGGTCTCATTTATAGAAGCCTCATGAGCTGGGAAAATGTACTTTTATATTTTTCAGAAACTTGAAACATAATTCAGGTCTGAAGGGGTTAAAAACATTTTTTTTTACATGGATCATTGTCAAGGTATTTCAGATCAACACATGGAAATGACCACTAGATGGCGCCGTAGAAACAGGTGTCAGATTGATTCGAAGCTTCAAAACAATATGACACATTTGCTTCAACTGCTTCAGTGCTTCACGAAGCCTCGGTCTGCCCATCACAATAAAAAAGAGACCTACCAGAACTTGTTCTTCCAGCGACTAACCACCACATGCACACCAAACAATTCAGGCACTACAAGCCTTCAAAGGAAGTGCTGCATTTAAAGGCCCAGCGTACCTTTTACAAAAATGCCCAGCAGCGCCCCCTGTTGACTTGGCTACACCTGTATCACTATTATTGGCACTCCTAGAATTGTTTATGAGTAAATTATCTCTGAAGTATATTCCCATTAATATTTACATTTTTAGCACACCAGGGTGACTAGGAACATGAAATTGTCCAGCCATGACCCCCTGGAGTATAAATATGAGAGCAAAAGATTGTTGAGCTTCACAAAAGAGAAAGTAGCTGTAAGAAAATAGCTAAAGCATTGAAAATCCCCATTTCCACCATCAGGACAATAATTAAGAAGTTCCAATCAACTAAAGATGTTACGATTCTGCCTGGAATAGGACGTGTGTCTATATCGTCCTAATACACGGTGAGATGGAGAGTTTCAGGGGCCAAAGACTCTTCAAGGATCACAGATGGAGAATTGCAGAGATTAGTTGAGTCTTGGGGTCAGAACAACCCCTACATCACCACATGTTGTTTGGGAGAGATTCAAGAAAAATAGCTCATCCAAAAACTAATTTCAGCATTTTCAGTCGTCAGACACGACTGGAAATTAAAACGTGACCTGGTTCTTGTGTCAGATGAAACTATAAAAAGAGCTTTTTAGCAGCAAACACACCAGAGGGGTTTGGTGCAAACAGGGATAAAAAGTACCCCATGCCCACGGTTAAAAATACAGCTGGATCTTTAATGTTGTGGGCCTATGTTTTTGCTGGAGGTCCTGGACATCTTGTTCAGATACGTGGTTTCATGGATTTTAGCAAATGAGTCATTCTACGAAACGGGTGCCATTTCCATGTTGCAATTTTCAAAATTTTCATTAAGAATAAACTTAAAAAAAAAAAACTATAACTTGAAAGATATCTTGATCTTCCCAAATAACATATTTTCCCACCTCAGGAACAAAATTCTTATTAATATTATTCTTTTTATTTATGCAAGGGAGCCTTTCTTGTACCAACCCGTCACGGACAATATGTACACCTTTAGAGTAATAAGACAAGATATAATTTTTTCAATTCTAATGTTTTCCTAATAGTAAAATGTCCCTTTTTTGGAAACTACAAATAGAAACTTTGTAATTTAATTAATTTTTATATTTTTATATTTTTAATCTTGAAATATGAATTTGACATTTCAATGACCTCATTGTTTGTACTGAAAAAAACGAATTAACTTTAGAAAATACACATTTTTCACATTTATTTGATTAGTCCACACAACAAGAACATCATTCAACATAAAAGTTTATGGAAAATAAAATGTTACATAAATTTAAACAAAATGACCCTGTGACGGGGTGGTAACTGATGTGACGGGGTGGTACACTGTGACGGTTGTTATAGACAGTGTTTCTGTGATCTGCTGGTTTTAAACTTTAAAAACTGGGGTAGGGGAGACATGAAAATTGGAGATGTAATGGAAAACTGGAAAACTTTGGTCATGAAAAACTCTGAAAAACTGAACACTGAAAAAGAGCATCACAACAGTGACTGGGAGAGTCGCATCCACACGTCCTTCTGGATTTCCATGTGCCGGGATGTCACAGGCTGTGGTGCCTGAATGATTTCGAGCACATCATCAAAGAGATACCACAGGAAATCATCTCTTGGAAGCCAGAAGAACCTGTTGGCACCAACACGATGCATACATTTTACAAGTGCATGCATCTCATCCGTATCCATGATGATCCCAGGATATAGGTCATTATCATATTTTAGCACACACCACTTTTCAATGAGACCTCCACTTTCCCAAGCAATTGCATCTGTTGGCACCTTTTGGGGTGTCTTGTTGAAAGTAAAGTGCTGTGTGGTGAAGCACTGACATCTTAGCTACTTTTGCGTGGAGCACATGCAACTTACTTCCCGGTAAAGGATTTCTCCTGGTCTTAATGTGACCACTTGGTGGGTTTTCATGGTGGATGGCACTGGTGGTATCTGGCCTGGCATCCTTTCCATTGCCTGCTCCACTGCATCAGATGGTACATAAAATAACTTAACAGTTGTAGAGGTCTCTGTGAGGGCCTTAAATAGCTCATGGGCATCGGGTATGTCACGGCCATTGGTCACCAACTTGTCCGCTGTTTTTTTCAAGGTTCCCCCAACACCGTCAGGGGCTCCCTTGCCATGGCTTGCCTCAAAAAAATTCCACGTTCCACCTTTCAGACCTCGTTTTGCAAGCTCTGTGCTGAAAAGGAAGAAATTCCCTTTCTGTTTGTATTGAGTACATGGTCCATCACTCAGAAAGTGTAGAACAGATACATGTGGGTATGTGGCTTGTAGATAATTCAGCACCGGATTCATGTGTTCCCATATAGCTGCGGGGCTTTTGTGTTTGCAGGGTGACACTGTGCTGAAACAGATGGGCTCTTTTTTTCCACCTGTAACCCAGGTCCCATGTAGTTAGAAAATAAAGCTGGAGTGGTTAATACAATGAGACTGGGCCTGGGCTCGTTGTAGGGAAATACAACTTGTTTTGTATGCTACTTAATAAATGTATATTTGTAATACTCTTTGCTGTTCTTATAATGACCACCACAACTGTATTTTAGATGCAAAAATGTTCAAAAGTATTTATTTACAACATGAAATAAAATAAAAATAAAAAATGTATCTTATAATAGAATAAAACAAATCACAGGGATATGGAAAAAGAAGTGAAAATAAAACTTACAAGCAAATAAAGCTTCACTTTCCCAAAAGGAAAAACCTTTCTGTGGTTATATTGAAATTAAATAATTATTTATTCCCTCTGAAAATGTCCACACTCGTTGCAGGCCTGTTCGATGACACTTTGTGTGCGGTGGGGCCTAAAAACTGGAATGGCCGCTTCACTCAGAACTGAGCATAAACAAAAAGCACGTGCAATGTGAATGTTAGTACTCACGAATCCAGGTTAAGTCAGTACAGCAAAGGCAATGGTAATGGCGATGGTAATGGCACAGGTAATGGCGATGTTATGGCGATGGTAATGGCAAAGGAAGAAGCACAGCACAAAAAGTCACGGCACAGCAGCAGGGCACGCAGAACAGCAGAGCAGAAACAGCAGGGCCTTCGGTTGGAAAACCCGTCTCTCTCTCTTTCTCTCTCTCACCAACGTCCGTCTCCTTAGAGCATATCTGAATTTAGCCACATTATCAAACACTATTTCTTATTGAATTAGCGTTAGCGTTAACTTTGCTTTAACTTTAGAGATATCACAATGCTAAAACTACAACATATGAGTACATTGGCACAGAAGGCTACCGCGAGCTAGCATGTCGCTAACCACGTTTTTCATCCAGTCTCTTAACTATAACAGTTCGATATAGCACAAAATTACAGGCATACACAATCATATTCACCTCTTGCAGGTCACACTAAAGTTTTTGTCAGGACCACGAGTAGTCGACCTTCATAACAAAACATTAATGCTTCCCACACCACGATGCCTCCTTCATTAACTCTCTCATCATTCGCGTCTGTTCTCTCTTCTCCTGCATGCTCACTACTCCTCACACAAACCTGTCCCACTAGTCCCGCCCCTTACACAGTGATGTTACTCTGATTTGCTCAAGTATTCACACAACCAACAGCAAAACAGGAATTAAATGATTGACATGTGACAGGTAGCAGGTTAGGTTACACAGATAAACACAGCTTCTTCTTCTCCACTTTTCTCTCAGATGAAGCTTAAAGACTTTTATATGAATTTATCTTTAACTGTAAATAGTCTTGTTTATTAAACTCTACATATTATATTTATACTTCTAACCAGCACACCTGTTAACTAATTTTAACTAACATGAACTCTATTTATGAACTTTTGATTTTGTGTTACACTGTTAATGATCTTTTATACTCTGTAACTTATAGGAATTTTGTACAGGGCTACACCCTCCCTCTTCTGAATGTGTAGATGTCCTCATCACACCTTTTGTCCCTCTTCAACTTGAAAGAGTGATTCCTTTTATCCTCCTCCATATACCTTTGGGATGTTTTGGACTTTTTCCTTGGTTTGTTGTCTTGGTCTGGAGGGTTTAACTTGAGTTGGATGACCATGCCATGGTGCATGATGGTAACTGGTTCAAGAGATGGATGACCAGGTTTCTCATAAGTAAATCTCATAGGTGGCTTTGGTTTTCTCAGGGATGTCCGGACTGTAGAAGACCTTTCACTTTTTGCACTTTCAGCAACTGTATTACATATGTTTCTTTGTACGGGAGGTGAGCTTGCTCCCTCTTCTGAATCTTGAGAATCTTCTTCCACAGATTCAGTATTTGTCTCTTGGACATCGGAGTGTGACAGAGGAAGTGCAGCACCTTCAAGTGGTTCCTCATACTCTGTTTCTGTAACTTCACAGCTTTCCTCCTCAGCTTTTCCATCCTCCTCAGAGTTTTCACTCTCATCATTCTCCACAGGGTGATTTATGTTTATCCGTCTCCGGACCTCATCCATATCAAAATCGGGAGGTTTGTGGACAGTTTCAAACTCTGACCCTGATGACTCTGTGTCACTTTCTTCAGACCTGGTTGGTTGACGTTTCTGAGCACGTTGAGTTCTTGTTACAGGTCTCCGAACAGAGCTTGCATCATCTGATGGGTTAAACATCCTGACCATGTAACCGATGGGTAACAGTTGATTTCGATGGAGAGTTTTCAGCACACCTGAACCATGCTCCGGTTTGACCTTATAAACAGGCAGGTTAGGCAACTTCTCCACAACAACATATGGTATTGATTTCCATCGATCTTGGAGTTTATGTTTGCCTTTTAGACCCACATTCTGTATGAGAATTCTGTCTCCTTTCTCCAAAGGTTGGTCTCTCACACGTTGGTCATATCGGGCTTTATTTTTCAGGTGATTCTTTGTAGCAGCGTCAGACGCCAACTGATAAGCTTTTTGCAACTCTTTCCTCATCCTGGCAACATACTGTTGGTAGGAGGTTTCACTTTCACCATTTGGTGAAATTCCAAAACAGATGTCAATGGGTAACCTTGCTTCCCTTCCGAACATGAGATGATAAGGGGAGTATCCCGTGGAATCATTTTTCGTGCAATTGTATGCATGTACCAGGTAGGTATTATGTTGACTCCAATGTTGTTTCTGTACAGCATCCAGGGTACCAAGCATGGCTAAAAGTGTTCGATTAAACCGTTCTGGTTGGGGATCCCCTTGAGGGTGATAGGGAGATGTTCTTGACTTCCGAACCCCAAGCATGGACAAGAGTTCTTTTATCAGGCGACTTTCAAAATCTCGGCCCTGATCCGAGTGTATCCTTGCCGGTAGGCCATAGTGCACAAAGTACTTGTCCCACAATACTCTCGCAACTGTGATAGCCTTTTGATCTTTTGTAGCGAATGCTTGTGCGTAACGTGTATAATGGTCTGTCACTACCAACACATTAGCAACACCTTTAGAGTCAGGCTCTATTTGCAAAAAGTCAATACAAACTAAATCCAAGAGGCCATTACTTGTTATTTGGTTTAAGGGCGAGGCATGCTGAGGGAGTGTCTTTCTGGAGATACATCTACCACAGGTTCGAATGTACTGCTCAACCTCAGCTGTCATTCGCGGCCAATAAAATCTGTCCTTGATCAGTTCGGTGGTGCGTTCGACTCCCAAGTGTCCACACTCATCATGTAGAGACCTTAACACCATTGGGCGGTATCTTGTGGGCAAGACAAGTTGTTTGATCTGTTTTCCGCACATCTTTTCTTTTACTCTGTAGAGTAATCCATCTCTTAACTCCAACTTGCGGCTTTCACGAAGGAGCAGCACAGTTTCAGGTGAGTCGTTCTCTGAGCGTGTCAGGCCTTTATTCTTCTCCAGTGTTTTCTTTAATGGCCCAATTGTTGGGTCCATATCTTGTGATGCTTGAATGTCTTTTGAGCTCAATTGGTCAAGTGTATTCATGCTAAGGTTCACTGGAAAAACATAAGCTTCAGGTACTGCGGTGGCAGGAGCTCCCAACTGATCAACTAATCTGTCTGGCACATCAGCCTCTTCACTGACACAGGCTCTTTTGCAGAGGGCTTTGATGCCAGCAGGTGGGACACTAGTCCACTCTTTTGTCTCCTCTGAAGAGTACTGTCTGGACAACAAGTCAGCATCAATATTGTGTCTCCCAGGTCGATACTGGATGGTGAAATCGTAAGTGGCGAGGGCGGCGAGCCAACGATGTCCGACTGCACTGAGTTTGGCGGAGGTCAATACATATGTTAATGGGTTATTGTCAGTTCTTACTATAAACTTTGCTCCATACAAATAATCGTGAAACTTGTCCACGACAGCCCATTTTAATGCCAGAAATTCCAATTGATGGACTGGATAGTTGTGTTCTGAGTCTTTAAGCTTGCGACTGGCAAAAGCTACTGGCCTGAGGCCCTCAGGATATTCCTGGTTCAGGACAGCGCCTAAACCATCCATACTGGCGTCCACATGTAAGATGTACGGTTTTGTGGGGTCAGCGAAAGCTAGCACTGGGGCATTGATCAAACAGTCACGAATACGCTCAAAAGCGTCCTGGCAGGTCTTAGTCCACCGTTCTCCGAACGGCTCGGATGGCTTGAAATAGACTTTGCTTGGGTCAACACTTTTTTTAGTCTTGGGGTCTTTCCAAGTGGGGGCGTAACCCTTGGTGAGCTCGGAGAGGGGACGGACAATGGCAGAGTAGTTTGCAATGAACCTCCGATAATAACTGCAAAATCCGAGGAAAGACTTCAGCGGTTTCAGGTGAGTGGGCTCTTTCCAATGCTTTACTACCTCCACTTTGTCTGGATCCGTAGCTATTCCGTTTGCAGAAACAATGTGACCCACATACTTGACCTCGGGCTGACAGAATTGGCATTTGTCAATAGAAACCTTCAATCCGACCTCCTCTAGTCTGTCTAACACTTTGAGAAGACGTTGCTCGTGCTCCTCAAGTGTCTTGCCGAAAATGATGATATCATCCAAGTACACGAGAGCTTCCAGAAGATGCATATCGCCTACAGCCTTTTCCATTAAGCGCTGAAATGTGGCTGGCGCTCCTGTGATTCCTTGTGGCATGCGCTCAAATTGATAGAAACCAAGAGGGCAAATGAACGCTGTCTTCTCTTTGTCCTCCGGAGCCATCTCTATCTGGTAGTAACCACTGCGCAAATCCAGAACTGAGAACCATTGGCTGCCTGATAGAGAATCCAAGGCGTCGTCAATGCGTGGCATTGTGTACTGGTCTGGTGTGGTGCGGTTGTTCAGTGTTCTGTAATCAATACAGATTCTTATCTTCCCATTCTTTTTGCGGACTACAACGATTGGGGAGGCGTACGGGCTGCGGGACTCAGTGATAATGCCAGTGGCCAGTAGTTGTTGTATGTGTCGCCGCACGTCGTCTATGTCTGCAGGGGCTAGTCTCCTTGACCTCTCCCTGAAAGGTCTGGGGTCATGCAGGCGTATGTGGTGTTCAACACCCTTGGCACGACCAACATCCCACTCATGCAGTGAGAAAACATTTCGCCTCTCAGCCAACTTCTGCTGAAACCGACTTTTCCACTCTTCGGGAATGGGAGAGTCCCCGAAATTGAAGAGACTTGGGTCTAGGGTCTCAGCTGGGAGGTCGGAGAGCCGAACTGGGGTAACTGTGTCCACAGCATACATCTCAGCAACGATGGTCCCAACTGGGATGGAAGTTGTCCTTTTGGACTCATTCTGAATGAGGACAGTGAAACTGTTATTGTCTATGTTGGCGTCTGAGAGCACACCAGGCTGTACCAGCAGACCGGCGGGGAGCAACTGTTCAGTGGGGGCATCAATCAGTACAAGGTCTTTGGACGGGGCACTCTGTCTTTCCACTTTGCACGTTGCATAGTACTTAACACCTGGAGCAATGGAGAGTAAACCGGGTCCTTTCCACTTTATCTGTCCCAAGACTTCATCTTTTGCAAACTGCTCTTGTGCTTTGACAGGGGCGTAAACAGACTGAATCCTCATTGAGTGCACAGTGTTCTCGTCACCTTTTGTCTTCACCAGCTCCCATAAGCGGCGAAATAGAGATGTATTGGTGCCAACCAATACAGGGACTTGTTGCTGGTTTCTTGGCTCAGGGCAGATTAAAGCAAGCACTTCTACTCGTCCCGATACACCAGTGATCTCTTCAGTGAACTCCATCTCAACCACAACATATCCTTTGTAAGGAAACTCAGTGTCTGAAAGGCCCCAGAGTCCAAGACCAGAGAGGGATTTTATAGGGACATCAGGTAAGTGTTTTTTATACCAGCTTTCAAAAATAATAGTCACGTTAGACCCACTGTCGATGAGAGCATCGCAGACCACATCATTAACTTTGATGGTGTGAATAAATGATGGACCTACGAGACCTTCAGGTAAGTCAGTGTTAGGTTCTGGGACTTCAACCTTATTGGTTCTTGCTACATGCTGCTCTTCAGCTGCAGGATTTGGGTTCTCTTTGTTTGGTAAAGGGGAAACTCGCACCAAGCGTATGAGCTTTCTAATAACTTTCTGTAGATTCTCAGTGGCAGTACATCTGGTGGCTATGTGGCCATTTTCCCCACACCGATAACAGAAAAACTCATCCTTATCTTGTCGGGGAGGAAAAACTTTGGAATGAGCGGGCTTGTGAACTGGAGCTGCTTTGTATCGGTGCGGCTGGGGTGTGTATTCTCGTTGGGGGTCTGATGTGTATTTCACTGCCATTACACTCATTTTATTTTCTAGGGCTTTCACTTGTTTCCTTAGCGATTGCAATTCACTCTGTGACTCATTTTTCTGTTTTTGTTTCTCTTTCAGACCTGTAAAGGATTCATCAGAGGTTGGCTGAGGTGGTAGGTTGCTGCTCTGCTCTAGCTGAGCTCTCAATTCTCGAATCTGAGCTTGCAGTTCACTCCTAGAGACTGATTCAGGTTCTTTCTCCTTTTCAGCTTGGACAGTGCGTACACGCTGAGGACGCATGTGTGACACATGGCTTTGTCTGGCTGACTGCCGAACCTCCTCTTCCATCACTTCTCTTAACAGGTTCAAGAATGTAGGGGGATTACTACTCCGCTCCCTAATTTTCAACTGAAGCAACATGAGTTCAGAGGTAGACCCTCTAAGAAGCTGCTCTAAACGAGCGCAAATTGGCAGCGCTAACAGGTAAACCACCTCCCTGTACTAC
Source organism: Gobio gobio (assembly GCF_949357685.1). Taxonomy (NCBI): domain Eukaryota; kingdom Metazoa; phylum Chordata; class Actinopteri; order Cypriniformes; family Gobionidae; genus Gobio; species Gobio gobio. The sequence continues at coordinate 14,514 of NW_027645633.1, read as the reverse complement.
TTTGACAAGGGATTTTTCTACTCTTCGTAGGAACTCAGACAGACGCTCACCAGGCTGTTGGTGGAGGGCTCTAAACGACAAGTATAGTTCTTCTGGGGACTCTACTGTACCAAAAATGCTTTCTATAGCCTTTATGTACTCACGTGGGCTAGCATCAGGTTGAGTCAGGCGCACAGCTTGAATGATTTCAAAGGCGGGCCCTTTGAGACTTTCCAGTATCCGACGCCGTTTTTCTTTGTCGGAGCACTCACCTTCCTCTACTAAGAGTGTTGCTTGTTCCAGCCAGTTATCTAAGGTCTCTTCTCCAGTTGGGGTGGGACTGACCCCGGAGAAAGTCCGCAGACGTCTGTATGGGTGACTGTCATGTTGTTTGTTTGTTCTGCTTATTACATCACCGACTGCACGGATGATGTCTTCAGGGTTGCTGTTACCCTCTTTGGTGGGGGAACATAGACCTTGTATGTCCTCTAAGGTTCTCCCTTCGCTCTGCAAAAAGGTAAGTAGCTTCTCTTCAAAGTTATCAAACTGAGGCTCTGTGTAATAGACAGTTTTCCAACCACTTCCTTCACTTAAAGGCATTATCTCAGGTGGGATTTTAGAGGGGTCAATCTCTTCACGACACTCACATAGCACCATCACTGATTGTTGTTGAGGGTGAAACATTTTGCCTCTCACTTTAACTTTTCCCAATGCTTTGATAGTCCCTGCTGTTTCTTCAATATCTTCTCTTGAAACACCTTCTGGCACTCCGTGTAAAAGGAGGGCATGCTTTAAATCTAATGATTCTCCTTTGCACCAGTTAATTAGCTCACGTTGTGATGAACTACTTGTTTGGCTTTCCATTGCTGTACTTTACTTAAATTGCTTTTAGTTACTGTTAGCACGTTATTTTATACAAATGTTCTATACTACTGCTCTAAAGTTGTGGGGTCTAGTGGCTTTTACTCTATGTTTATAAATTCCTGTTTATGTTAAATAAATCCCAGCGGTGCCTCCATTTTATGTAACCCAGGTCCCATGTAGTTAGAAAATAAAGCTGGAGTGGTTAATACAATGAGACTGGGCCTGGGCTCGTTGTAGGGAAATACAACTTGTTTTGTATGCTACTTAATAAATGTATATTTGTAATACTCTTTGCTGTTCTTATAATGACCACCACAACTGTATTTTAGATGCAAAAATGTTCAAAAGTATTTATTTACAACATGAAATAAAATAAAAATAAAAAATGTATCTTATAATAGAATAAAACAAATCACAGGGATATGGAAAAAGAAGTGAAAATAAAACTTACAAGCAAATAAAGCTTCACTTTCCCAAAAGGAAAAACCTTTCTGTGGTTATATTGAAATTAAATAATTATTTATTCCCTCTGAAAATGTCCACACTCGTTGCAGGCCTGTTCGATGACACTTTGTGTGCGGTGGGGCCTAAAAACTGGAATGGCCGCTTCACTCAGAACTGAGCATAAACAAAAAGCACGTGCAATGTGAATGTTAGTACTCACGAATCCAGGTTAAGTCAGTACAGCAAAGGCAATGATAATGGCGATGGTAATGGCACAGGTAATGGCGATGTTATGGCGATGGTAATGGCAAAGGAAGAAGCACAGCACAAAAAGTCACGGCACAGCAGCAGGGCACGCAGAACAGCAGAGCAGAAACAGCAGGGCCTTCGGTTGGAAAACCCGTCTCTCTCTCTTTCTCTCTCTCACCAACGTCCGTCTCCTTAGAGCATATCTGAATTTAGCCACATTATCAAACACTATTTCTTATTGAATTAGCGTTAGCGTTAACTTTGCTTTAACTTTAGAGATATCACAATGCTAAAACTACAACATATGAGTACATTGGCACAGAAGGCTACCGCGAGCTAGCATGTCGCTAACCACGTTTTTCATCCAGTCTCTTAACTATAACAGTTCGATATAGCACAAAATTACAGGCATACACAATCATATTCACCTCTTGCAGGTCACACTAAAGTTTTTGTCAGGACCACGAGTAGTCGACCTTCATAACAAAACATTAATGCTTCCCACACCACGATGCCTCCTTCATTAACTCTCTCATCATTCGCGTCTGTTCTCTCTTCTCCTGCATGCTCACTACTCCTCACACAAACCTGTCCCACTAGTCCCGCCCCTTACACAGTGATGTTACTCTGATTTGCTCAAGTATTCACACAACCAACAGCAAAACAGGAATTAAATGATTGACATGTGACAGGTAGCAGGTTAGGTTACACAGATAAACACAGCTTCTTCTTCTCCACTTTTCTCTCAGATGAAGCTTAAAGACTTTTATATGAATTTATCTTTAACTGTAAATAGTCTTGTTTATTAAACTCTACATATTATATTTATACTTCTAACCAGCACACCTGTTAACTAATTTTAACTAACATGAACTCTATTTATGAACTTTTGATTTTGTGTTACACTGTTAATGATCTTTTATACTCTGTAACTTATAGGAATTTTGTACAGGGCTACACACCTATGTACAAAACACCAGTGTGCAGAGTAGCTTGTTGGTGCGAGGAGCCAAAGTGGACAGCTTGAATCTCTGAGCTGTATTTACATGTGTAATTTTCAGAGAAGTCAATGTGGATCACTGCCTCCTCTTTTGACAGGTTCTTTTTCAACTCTCTGCAGTAGGAGTACTGTTGATTTATGTTGAAAGTCTGTCTTTTGAATTTATGAAGAAGAGTGTGGAATAAATCCACAAGATTGTCTTGTGTTTCCTCCATAGTTTTCTTCACTGTGATCTTATGTCTTCAATCAAGGCTTCATGATATAGTAGTGTTTTTCTGATTTTAGAGCTTACTCTGTGGAAGAATCCAATTAATTTGTCCCGTTTTCGTGCCCTTCTCAGCATTTATCGGTGATTCAAAGACAATGACTTCTCGGATCCGAGGGAAGCAAAATCTTCAGTCTTTATTATAGATTGTCCAGATAGATATAACAGAAAGAAAGAGGTGGAGAACAGACTTATCCAATGGAAAAGAATTACATCATATATATCTCATGTTTTAGGAACGTGAGCCACGTGATAATGTATACAACACATCTGGTAATCATTATTTCCACCGGCCAAACACCAGGGTCCCACTACTCCATTCAATAGAGAAACTGTGGGACCCTCTTCTCCATTTGAGCAAAGAGAGCCTTCGTATATGAAAAACATATGTCTAGGGTATATTTCACTTAAAGAGAGAGAGAGAGAGAGAGAGAGAGAGAGAGAGAGAGAGAGAGAGAGAGAGAGAGAGAGCGAGAGAGAAAGAGAGAGAAGACAAAGGAAAAAGGGCCACACTTATATTCATACGAAGTGGATTAAAATAATGAGGATAATGTGGTTGATTAACTAAAAGATTAATGCTGAGATGTATATAAAAACCTATCAATCTCTCCTCTGGCAATAAAATTGCCACACCCAAATCTCAGCATTATCTGTCTTATACACAAAATACAAACATTTCCTTTACCTTCTTTTGAAATTAAGGACACTTAACAGTTCTATTCATCAAAGCATATTGAGAGGATACAAAGTTATTCATAGCACGATTAATCAATGCTCTGATAAATGGAATAATACAACAGATAATAAATGCAAGGATTAATAGGATTACACCTATAGGAATTAAGGCAGATACAAGCATTTGTTGCCATCCTGTAAGCCATGCTAAGAAACCATTTTTTATTGTCATCAACCTCTCGTCTTTCCAATTCTTGAGCAATTCTAATCATATTTCTTAAGCCTTCTGCGATTAAATGACCATCGGCATAATTTTCAGGATTATAGCTCTTTTGCGATTTTCTTTCGTCGTCTCCTCTTATAAGTTCTTGGTTCCCCTTCCGTCGGCTCTTTCCTTGGCTCACTGTCTCCCACCTCCACGACATCGACCAGGACGTTTCCTTGGGCTGGAGCTGCTTTCAGTCGACTTGCATGGATCCACTGCGGCTGGAAGTCAGTCAGAACACCTGTTCTCGTCACAGCTATCACCACGGCAGGCCCCAGATACCTTGGCTCTCCCAGTTTGGTGGGCTTCAGGCTCCTTATCAACACCTGTTGTCCTGGGACGAAAGGATGAGTGGGGTTTTCTGAAGGAAGAGGGAGAGAGAGAGAGACATCACCATTGATGCTATTCAAAGTTTTGACTAGGGAATCCACATAATCAGTGACGATCACCTATGTGTCACCTGTGAAGAGATTGCCAGCGCGACCTTTGACCCATGGGGTCGGGAAAGGTCTACCCATAAGAATTTCAAAGGGGGATATCTTTGTTGTTGCTGATGGTGACATTCTAATTTCGGTCAATACGGCAGGCAGCAGGTCAACCCAATTTCTGCCCTGTATCAATACACGCCTTATTAATTCAATCTTTGATAATTTTATTTAGACGTTCTGACTTGTCCGCTCGAGATTTGTGCACGGTATGTGGAATTTCCAGGTAATATTAAGTTCTTTGGCTAATAATTGCGTAACTTTGGAAACAAACGGTGTCCCATTGTCACTGTCTATGACCGACGGTATACCAAAATGCGTTATAATTTCTTTAGCCAAAGCTTTCACTACCGTCTGTGCATTTTCTCTTCCACATGGAAAGGCTTCTGGCCACTTGGAGAACCTGTCAACAATCACAAGCAAAGATTTATTATTTCCACAAGGAGCCATATGTGTAAAATCAATTTGCAAATGTTGGAATGATAACTCAGGGTGTGGTAAAGCGTCATATTTAGTTGGCTTGTGTCTGTTGGTTTGAGCACACACCAAACAAGCATCTAATATCAACAGAGTATTTCTTCGAGCATTTGCTATGCAGTAAGATCGATTCAACATTTGTATCACTTTCTTTTTTGATACATGTGATACACCATGATAGTGTCGACATAGCATCACAATTGCAGATGCAGGGAGTGCAAGTCTACCCTGTTTGTCTCTCAATATTCCAGCTCGATCTGGTTTTACTTCATTGTCTGTCCAATGAGTTAAATCAGCTTGTGTAGGATTAGCTTGCAATATTTTGATGTCCAAATCATTAGTCAATGATGAATTCATCATAGGCACCTCTGTGCCCCCTTCGCTTACATGTGGACTTAATATTACTTCTTTAGCAGCCCATTTCAAAATTTAATCTGCAAATCTGTTTCCTTTGGCTTCATATGTTTGTCCTGCAGCATGCCCTGCTACTTTGATAACAGCGAGTTTTGATGGCTGTTGTGCTGCACGAATGAGCTCAGCTACAATGCTATGATGAGCTATTGGCTTTCCATCTGAAGGCTTAAAATCTCTTTGTAGTGAGGTTCGTGTGGGTGTGGGAAGGAAGAAGACGGGGTCGGCGTACTGGGACTCGTGAGTTCTCTTTTATTTTGTTTTGCTCAATACTCAAAAGGGTGTGCACATTGCACAACAAACGTTCACATAAACTCTTTCTCTGGATCAATCGGCGGTTTGGGCAGGTCCTCTCTGCATATAACGTTCTCTCTCGAGTCCCAGTCTCCCCCTTTCCCTCGTCCCGCAGCGGCTTTTATGCGGTCTCTCCACGCCAATTGGAGTCTCCCCCCCGAACGGCCCACCTGATGGCCAAACACTCCTTCTCTATGGTGCTGTGCATCGTCTCTCTCTTAGAGAGCTTACGACTGATGTACAGCACCGGCCGCTCTTCACCCTCCACCTCCTGGGACAGGACTGCGCCCAACCCTCTGTCCGAGACGTCAGTCTGCAGAGAAAAAGGGAGAGAAAAGTTAGGAGCCTGAAGGAGCGGCCCACCACACAGAGCAGCCTTTATCTGGGTGAAGGCCTGCTGGCACCGCTCCGTCCACTGTACCGTATCTGGTACCTCCTTTTTAGTCAGATCAGTCAGCGGGCTAGCGTGGTCCGAATAATTAGGCACAAACCTTCTGTAATATCCCGCTAGCCCCAGGAACTGTCTGACCTCCTTTTTGGTCTTAGGTCTTGGACAGGTCGCAACTGCCGCGGTCTTATCAATTTGGGGACGCACCTGACCATGACCCAAGTGGAAGCCCAGATACCTTACCTCCACCCGCCCAACCGCACACTTTTTCAGGTTGGCCGTGAGCCCCGCCCTTCTCAGCGACTTACGGACAGCACGCAGGTGCTGCATATGCCGCTGCCAGTCTGCGCTATAGATGATGATATCATTGAGATAGGCAGCGGCATACGCAGCATGCGGCCGGAGAATTCTGTCCATCAGACGCTGGAAGGTTGCGGGAGCTCCGAACAAGCCGAAAGGAAGGGTGACAAATTGGTGTAATCCAAACGGCGTGGTGAAGGCGGTTTTTTCTTTGGTCATTGGAGACAAGGGAATCTGCCAATAACCCTTAGTTAAGTCCAGTGTCAAATAAAATCGAGCGGTCCCTAGCCGATCAAGCAGTTCATCAACCCTTGGCATTGGGTACGCATCAAATTTCGACACCGCGTTTACCTTACGGTAGTCCACACAGAACCGGACCGAGCCGTCAGGCTTTGGAACCAAAACTATCGGGCTGGCCCAGTCACTGCTGGACTCTTCTATTACTCCCATCTCTAGCATGGCCTCTAATTCAGTCTGAACTACTTTTTTTTGTGTTCAGGTAAACGGTATGGCCGACTGCGAACCACCACGCCCGGCTCGGTCTCAACGTGGTGTTGAATGAGGTCGGTGCGGCCAGGTAGGGGCGAAAATACGTCGGCAAACTCGGCCTGTAATGTTTTTACGTCAGTGAGTTGGGACGGCGAGAGGTGACCCCCCCCCCCCCCCCCCCCGGGGCCAGAGCGAGAGATTGGGACTTTTGAACCGCCTCTGGCCCGAGATCCTCTTCTCCGCTCACCACCGTCGCCAACATCACTGACTCCACCTCCGACCACTTTTTTAAGAGGTTGAGGTGGTAAATTTGACGTGCCCCGTCCCTATCTGTACGCACAACCTCATAATTGAGGTCCCCAATTCGCCGTGCGACCACGAAGGGCCCTTGCCACTTTGCGAGCAATTTAGAGCTAGAGGTAGGGAGTAACACAAGCACTTTATCTCCCTGTGCAAATTGACGTAACCTAGCCCCTCTGTTGTATAACTGTTTTTGTCTGTCCTGGGCCTGTAACAAATTCTCCATTGATAGCCGTCCCAAAGTGTGGAGTTTTGTTCTCAGGTCCAGGACATACTGAATTTCGTTTTTACTCGCGGACGGTCTGTCCTCCCAAGTCTCTCTAAGGACATCCAGCCTTAGAGGCTGACGCCCATAGAGAAGCTCGAAGGAGAAGCTCGAATGGGGAAAACCCCGTGGAGGCTTGCGGGACCTCGCGAACAGCAAACAAGAGAGGTTCTAGCCATTTATCCCAATTTTTGGCGTCCTCGTGAACGAACTTCCGAATCATGGTTTTCAACGTGCGATTAAAGCGTTGCACCAGACCGTCTGTTTGTGGGTGATAGACGCTGGTGCGAACGGATTTAACGCCCAATAACTCGTAAAGTTCGCGGATTGTCCGTGACATGAACACCGTGCCTTGATCAGTGAGAATCTCTTTCGGGATTCCCACCCGGGAGATTAATGAAAACAGCGCGCTCGCGACAATTTTCACCGAAATAGTGCGGAGCGGAACTGCTTCCGGGTATCGCGTTGCATAATCCACCAGGACTAATGCAAAGCGATGCCCCCGTGCTGACCGCTCTAATGGCCCGATGAGGTCCATACCAATTAGCTCGAAGGGGACCTGCATCAGAGGAAGTGGGCACAATGGTGCTTTTGGGGTGGCCGGTGGATTTACCAACTGACATTCACGACACGACGCACACCACTTGTGTACATTCTCGTGAATGCCCGGCCAGAAGAACCGGGCCATGAGACGGTTTAACGTAGCTGTGTGCCCTAAATGCCCGGCCATCGGGTTAGAATGAGCCGCCTGGAAAAGCATTTCCCGGCGGCTTTTAGGAATTAACAACTGGGTTGTATCCTGCTTTGACAGGGCGTCTTGGGTCACCCGATACAACCTATCTTTTATAACCGCAAAATAGGGAAAGGAGAGTGGTTGATCAGGATGGAGGAGATGGCCATCGATAAACGCATTTTTAAGCGTGTCATCCTGGGACTGTTCCAGGGGAAAGTCATCGCGGTCTGTGAGCACCAGTGTCTCCAGCTCGCTCGTTACCCCTGAAACCGCCGCCAGAGGTCCCGGTTCCGCCTCCCCCAACTGAGCAACCGCCATCTTCCCTTCCGAGCGTTTTCCCCAAGAAGCATCCGCGCACAAATGCCCCAATAATTTGTTAAAAGCTGGCCAATTGGTTCCCAGAATTAGCGGATGCCAGAGGTGCGGGTTAACTGCAACCTCGACACTATGCGTTTGTCCCCTAAACTGAATAGTGACGGGCACTAACGGATAATTCACCACTTCCCCGTGCACACACCGCACCGTAACCACACGGCTGTTACCCAATGCCTTAGGCTGAATCAGGCTTTGGTGGATAGAGGTCTGGTTGCAACCGGAATCCACCAAGGCCTGATACGTACCCCCCTTGATACTCACGGGTATTAGGTACAATCCAGCTTGATCAGGGGCGGCTTGCGGAGCGTCGGGAACCCGAACCAGCGTCCCGACCTCCATCACCGGACAGCGATCAATAAAATGGCCCAGATCCCCGCAGCGCCAACAAGCCGGCCCAGACCTTCCCGCTGCCTTAGTGGCCGGAAGTAGGTCGGCAGTTTGGCGTGGAGAGAACGATGGGGCGGAGGAAGAAGGGTAGGGTTCCGGCGGTGTAGCGCCTCCTCTCGGCGCCGGCCGGGGAGGTGCCGGTGAGTCACTGGCTCCGCCCATCCTCCACCGCGGGGCTGGCCGGGGTGCTGAGCCGCCGCGGGACCTAGGAAAGGGAACAGGCTTGGAGACAGAGGGGGTGGGGAGAGAAGAAGAGAGAGAGAGAGGCAGAAGGAAGGGGTTCGCCGACCCCGTGGCACGCCACCATCTGATCCTCCGCCAACTGGATGGCCTGGGTCAGCGACGTCGGGCGGTGGCACTGGACCCACTGCGCGGTCTTTCTGGGAAGCCGCGCGACGAACTGCTCCAGTACCACACGATCGATGATAACCTCGACGTCGCTTCCGTCGGCCATCAGCCACTTGCGGCAGGAGTCCCGGAGCTGGTGCGCAAAGGCGAAGGGTCGGCCGGATTCGTCCAGGGACAGTGTGCGGAACCTCTGCCGATGCTGTTCGGGGCTCCGGCCGACCCGCTGTAGAATTGCGCGCTTGAGGTCATCATAAGCCAGGAGATTCTGGACTGGCAGTTGGTGGGCGGCTACCTGCGCCTCCCCAGACAGTAGCGGCAGGAGCCGCATCGGCCAGTCCGCTTTGGGCCATCCCCGGGACTCGGCGGACCTCTCGAAGAGGTCGATGAACGCCTCCGGATCGTCCTCCGGGCCCAACTTCGAGAGGTGCAGGGTGGGTGCCGAGTCGCTGGTGGGTTGGGGGATGGCTGGAATCCCCTGGCTAAACCAGCTCCGGAACAGCTCCCGGTCTTCGTGCTGGGCGCGAAGGAGGGCTTCAAAGTGCTTTCGTTGCTCCTCCCTCACGGCCAGCAGGTCCTGATGTTGCTCCTGGTGAAGACCGGCGAGCGAGTTGACGAGGTCCGCAAGTGGCGTCTTTGGCGGGGTCTGCATGGCGGCGGCGATCTTCTACCCTCCCGGGTTTCGGCACCAGTGTAGTGAGGTTTGTGTGGGTGTGGGAAGGAAGAAGACGGGGTCGGCATACTGGGACTCGTGAGTTCTCTTCTATTTCGTTTTGCTCAATACTCAAAAGGGTGTGCACATTGCACAACATAAACGTTCACATAAACTCTTTCTCTGGATCAATCGGCAGTTTGGGCAGGTCCTCTCTGCATATAACGTTCTCTCTCGAGTCCCAGTCTCCAGGTGTCTCTCTCTCCCTTTCCCTCTTCCCGCAGCGGCTTTTATGCGGTCTCTCCACGCCAATTACTGCAATGAGACACAGGTGTTTGTGATCTGCACTTGACCTACTTACTCACCGCTTGGCTCCGCCCTCTCTCTCCCGCTGCAGACCTCGCGAAACCACGCCCCCTCCGCCACACTCTTTCTTCCCACAATTTAGCAAAATCATGGACTATGCCATATGCATATTTAGAATCAGTGTATGTATTAACACTCTGATCTTTTGCTAGTTGACAAGCTCTTGTTAATGCAATTAATTCTGCTACTTGTGCTGATATGTATGGCAAAGAGTATGCTTCAATTACACGATCAGGTAATTCAACAATAGCATAGCCAGTTAAGTATGTATTGTCATTTGGTTTGAAGCAGGACCCGTCAATATACCAATGTAGCCCCTCCTCCAGGACAGATGTAGAAACATCTGGCCTGCAGGATGTTGATGTCTGAATTCTGGCCAGGCACTCGTGGTCGTCACTCTCAAATTCACCTTGAGTCAGCAACCTGTGCAAATGTACAGTAGGACCATGAATAACAGAAGTGGGTTTGAAAATCAAATTAGCAGTAGCTAATAATATAGCCTCATAGCCCGAGCGACGCTGGGCAGTCATATGTTGTGTAGAAATGTTACTCATAATAGCTCCTACCTGATGTGAAGTATGCACAATTAATTTGTGTGACAGCACAATTCGTTCAGCATCCTGTACCATGATCGCCGTGGCAGCCACCGCACGCAAACAAGCCGGGAGTCCCCTGGCGACGGGATCGAGAGTTTTGGCAAGGTAGGCAATCGTACGCAGAACACTTTTGGCCTGTTCCTGGGTGAGGATTGCAGCGGCTGTCTCGCCACATGTCCATGTAATGTTCTCTGAGTCTCCCAGAGTAGCAGTTCGTAGGACCTTGTCGTGGAGGGAGCAGTTAGGCACCCACGCGCGGCAGTAATTAACAAGCCCTAGGAAGCTTTGCATTTGCTTCCGTGTCTTTGGGTGCTTGAAGGTTGCAATAGCTTTTACTCTGTCCGCAGACAGTTGCACCTGGCCCTGCAACAGTTCATGGCCGAGGTAATTGACCCTCCTCTGAACCCATTGCAGTTTCTCTCTAGATGCCTTGAAACCAGCTTCCGCTAAAATGTTGCAGACAATCTTGGAAGCAGCAGCAGCACACGTCTTTTGATGCCCCAGTAATGAGGATATCGTCCGCATATTGAAGCAAACGGGTGTCTGGAGGAAGTTTGGCATCTTTTAGCGTTGAGTGCACCACAGCAGAGAAAACAGCCGGAGAATCACTGAACCCTTGAGGGAGCCGTGTCCACGTCAGCTGCGAACCCTCCAAGGTAAAGGCGAACAGTGGCTGCGTTCGGCGATCAACAGGAATGCTGAAGAAGGCACTGCAAAGATCCACAACAGTAAAAAATGAGTGCTCAGAAGGAATATAATTAATAATAGTTTGCACATCAGGTACAATTGGAGCTAATTGTGTTACTAACTGATGAATTTTTCTCAAATCTTGAGTTAAACTCCAAGAACCATTTGCTTTGTTAATTGGATTAATTGGAGTATTATAAGGTGAATGAGTTCGGACCAAAATGCCTTGAGCCAATAATTTATCAGTAACAGGAAGAATACCATCCACCTTTTCTTTGGAAAGGGGATACTGTTTTTGATACACAGGCCTGTGTGTGTTTAGCTTAGCAAAATAGGGCTGGACATCAATGAATCCTGCTTCCTTCTTATGCTCCGCCCACAGCTTAGGTTTGTCTCCCTCAATTTCCTGTTTGAGCTCAGTTGCAGACTGGTCTTCGAGGAGAGCACTTCCTGTATCAACAGTGAGAGAGTAAGCTGCAGGAAACATAAGTTGCAGAGAATCAGTGTGAAAGTGGAGCTGAATACCTAATTTATGCATCAAATCTCTTCCCAGAAGGCAAAATGGGGAATCGGGTATTATTGCAAAAGCATGCATTTTAAACAATGATGGAACATCATTAGAAGTAACCGGAAGACTTGGCGTCATTTCACACTTCACAGCCGTACCAGTTATTCCCACAGAATTTACATGTTTTCCTGTAATCGGGCCTTCATAAACAAGTGAGGAAAGCGATGAGATTGTCGCGCCTGTATCAAGGAGAAAGGCATAAGATTTATGGTCAACATTTAACTCGAAAAAAAGGGCAAAACAGTTGATACATTTGGATAATGCAAGGAAATCTGTGAAAAATTATCACAAGCTGATGTAACTGCACTATGATTTAGTCATTTATTTTTCCAAGAGGTAGGGTATGCTGGATTCTGTTTGCCAGTTTTAGCAGAAAAGGGCGCCATCGGTCTTTGTGTGGAGCCACCAAAGCTCCTCCTCTGCTTTCCTGATTTCTGTAAGTCATAGACTTTTTTCCTACATTGTCGCTCAAAATATCCAGGTTTGCCACAATAAAAACAACATTTGTTTTCACCAGCTTGGTAAGCTTTCGGTTTAATTGCAGTATTCATTTGAAGTATTGCAGGGTTCCCCCTGGAGTTTTCAAATGCTCCAGCTGAAGAGAGCTCACGCAAGCGTCGTCCCAATTCATCAACCGAAATTGTGGTAATATTTGGAGTCGTTATCCTTATTAGCTGCGCAGTGTCTTTGTTCATGTTATTCAGGAACGTATTCAAGAACAACGGGCAATTTTGATCAACAGGGATCGCAGATTCTTCAACCCATGCATGCCTAAAACGATAAAAAATGCGACAGGGCTTTCGCCCACGTTTTGCATCGTGTTTGCAATAAAAGACAAATCTTGTTTTGCAGAAGACACTTTGAGCAAAAATGCCGTCAATTGCTTGAAAAAAACGTTGAGTTTATCTGCACTTGCCCACACCCATTCAGTATCATCAACATTGTCATCATCAGAATCAGCAAATAGAAGTGCTTTTGATTGTTTAGACAGATCAAATGGCTTCGAATCTGCGGGTTTAAGAAGTCGCCGAACCGGTGGTGTATCATAGATTGGGTTTAAGTACTCAATTTCTCCGATCATTTCATCCTCCGTAATTTCTGCAGGCAATGTTTTAGTCAAAATAAGGCGATAATCTCGCCCTGTCAATTGACTATATGCCATTAGCCGCTTCATCATTGTTACGAATTTATGCGGAAATTTTGACAGGTCTGGCAAGTCTTTGCAAATTGCTATTGCCTCCGTTGCACTCAGGGGAGTAATTTTAAATCCATCAGGGACCTGTATGAAAGGGAACGTCTCTGTGTTTGGTAATTGCGGGTATAAGCGATTAATTGCAGGCTGTGGGGCTGCCGCAACAATTGCATCGTAGGATGGCAAAGAAATTTATGATTTCTGATGTGCATGGGAAAAAGACTTAGAACAGTCTGATTCCAGCAGTGCCAGACTTTTTTCCTGTGGAGGAGAAGCAGGGGCCGCATGGCCCTCCCCAAACTGCTCTGGCATGTCCGATTTCAACTTCATTGGAAAAGCAGCTGCATTTACAGAAACAGAGCTATTTTTATTTGGCCCCTTATTCCAAAAAATTTTCATGCGTTTCCAAGTTTTAAAAGAATCCTTCATATAATTTTCATCCCATAATGGGTCACCCCAGCCAGAAAAAAATCATATCTTTTGCCAGTGTTGTGCGTGAACGAGTTCAAAAGAACGCGTTCATTGAACACGCTCATTTTTTCGTGAACGTTGAACTGAACGCAACACATTTTTTAATAAAGAACTTGAACGTGAATTAGTTCACATTATGTGTCATGAACGGCAGACATCACTGTAAATGAACGTTGGAATTTGTTTTCCATTGAAAACTGAGTGACATCTGTTTTCTCTTTTGAAACGCAACGAGAGAAAGTTCCTCCCTCCTGTATTCTCGCTGGTGCCGCTTAAATCATGTATCACCAGACAGAAATGGTTTTGACATTGTGTGCGCAATGCATTGCGGGCAACGTAGTGTCCGGCTGAGAATAGTTGAATAGCATACTGGCTTCCGCACAACGTTACCCGTGATGAATTGCAGCAGAGCGGGGTAGGCATAGCAACGCCGCGTAGCAGGCAACGACGAGAGCGCGGAGGGCTAGAGGAGCGAGAGAGAGAGAGAGAGAGACAGACCAAAGACGAGAGTGAGAGAAAGCGCTGCAATTTAAAAAAAAAATGGCTAGTGGAAGTGATGGCACGGAGACGGACACCGACAAATGCAGTGTCATGAGCAAATGTCTACAATGAGCAGCTTCAAAGAACGTATAGTGATTTCTAGCTCGTAGTGTGAAAAAAAGTATTTATTTGAATATCTCACGAAAAAAGTAAAATGAACTGAACTTTGAACTAGTTCAGAATTAAAATTGTGAACTTTGAACGTGAACTGTTCACTTTGAGCATTTATGAACTGAACTTGAACTAGTTCAGAAAAGCTGTGAACTGGCACAACACTGTCTTTTGCCAAACGAAAATGTTCATCCTTAAACGAACCATCGCGTGGAAACGGATCTAATTGTGTTTTCCCTTCAGACCAACCCGCAAGGTTTGAAAGATAGGGTTCTGTGTAAAACACTTTATTATTACGGTTCATAAAGTCTTTAAGGGTTTCCCCCCTTGCGGGCCGACTA
>NW_027645634.1:0-24594 GCF_949357685.1 Gobio gobio | reverse complement strand
GCACAGATTCCGGTCCTGATATTATTGACTGGGTTATTTGAGACGGCCATTTTGTTTTTAGATGTTTCATAATCTAGCTGTTATTTTTCTAATCATATGTTCAGCAGCATATACTTAGCACAGTTTTCTCTTTCGTTTTGTTAATCTGTTTATTATTGAAGTCAAATATGTTTATGTATTTATTCCTTATATATATATATATATATATATATATATATATATATATATATATATATATATATATATATATATATATATATATATATATATATATATATATATATAGACTATGATTTTATGAAAACAAATTTATAAAAAAAAATACCCCGTTCAAAAGATTATGAACCCTTGACTCTTAATCCTGAGAATCCAAAAATAATTTTGGGACCTGGAGGATTTTTCTGAAGAACGTTTGTCAGTTTAACTGATCAGAACAAACAAGAGACTCAAGAACAACCGTCACAAAACACACACACACACACACACACACACACACACACACACACACACACTCACAGCCGTGGATCATCAGAGAACGACACACACTCACACACACACACAAACACACTCACAGCCGTGGATCAGAGAACGACACACACACACACACACACACACACACACTCACACACACACACACACACTCACACACACACACACACACACACACACACACACACACACACACACACACACACACACACACACACACACTCACACACAGCCGTGGATCATCAGAGAACGACACACACACACACTCACACACACACACACACACACACACAACACACACTCACAGTCGTGGATCATCAGAGAACGACACACACTCACACACACACACACACACACACACACAAACACACTCACAGCCGTGGATCATCAGAGAACGACACACACACACACACACACTCACACACACACACATACACGTCTATATTACCAACAGGGGACCATCACTCCACACTGACCAAGAGGGGACCTGTGTTTCTAGTCATTTTGAAGAAACAAAACTTAGATACAAAATTTTGTTTTAAGGTCTTTTTTCATAATATAACTTCAAATAAGCATTTATTTTTTTATTTTTAAACATGCCAAGAGGGGACCTGACCGATGTCTACCTATCCAACAGGGGACCTCCATAGCCTGCAATGGAGCTGTGTGTGTGAAAGGGAAGAGAGCTGGCAGTCAAGTCTGTCTTCATTATTTAATATATATATATATAATTATAATTAAATAATGTTCACACAGGCATCAGGGAACACAATGAGCACACAACGGAGAAAAAGCCATGTTGTGGACATTACAGAAAAGAATTTAAGAAATAAAAAAATTCTTAAAATTAAGAGTTATCTTTAAGAAATTCATTCTCTGTTGTGTCTTCATACTTACAGTATATGATCCGTCCACATCTCTCATTTAAGCTTATTTTCAAGAACACCAACACTGTAAAAAAAAATCAGGTCTCCAATTGAAAATTTTCTAGTGACCGATCACATCAAAATTTTTTAGTTGGCCAAATTGAATTTCTTGAATTTTAATTGAATTAAAGTGCATCAATTTACAGAAAATTTTCAATTGGAGACCCACATTTTTTTTACAGTAAAGGTATTTCAATGTGTGACTTATTTTTGAATAAAACATAGTTTCTGC
The DNA here is from genome assembly GCF_949357685.1 of Gobio gobio. Classification (NCBI taxonomy): domain Eukaryota; kingdom Metazoa; phylum Chordata; class Actinopteri; order Cypriniformes; family Gobionidae; genus Gobio; species Gobio gobio. Next base: position 22,947 of record NW_027645634.1, on the reverse strand, counting down.
TCTCTAAAATCCCAAATAATGTCCTTTGTTTTTGAGATTTTTAGAGTGAGATTTGATTTCTTGCACCAATAAAAAAAAAATATATATATAGGACTGGACAAGCAGAAATTGTTCTTTAAGGTAATAATCACAGGTCATCACTTTATATAGTAAATAATGATTATGTTAAACACAATGACTCGGTCCCCTGTTAGATAGTAAATCACGACACCAGTGTGTTTAATTTTTCATTTCTTGCCATAAACACACTGTAGATATTTAGAGTTTTTATAGCAATAACTGAGTTTTAAGAGTTAAATCAAGCAGAAATATTTCTCTAATGTATTAATTGCAGATCCTCTTTGAATAATGATTATGTTAAACACAATGACTCGGTCCCCTGTTAGATAGTAAATCACGACACCAGTGTGTTTGCGTTGTCATTTCTTGCCATAAACACACTGTGGAGATTTAGAGTTTTTATAGCAATAACTGAGTTTTAAGAGTTAAATCAAGCAGAAATATTTCTCTAATGTATTAATTGCAGATCCTCTTTGAATAATGAATGTTAAACACAATGACTCGGTCCCCTGTTAGATAGTAAATCACGACACCAGTGTGTTTGCGTTGTCATTTCTTGCCATAAACACACTGTGGAGATTTAGAGTTTTTATAGCAATAACTGAGTTTTAAGAGTTAAATCAAGCAGAAATATTTCTCTAATGTATTAATTGCAGATCCTCTTTGAATAATGAATGTTAAACACAATGACTCGGTCCCCTGTTAGATAGTAAATCACGACACCAGTGTGTTTGCGTTGTCATTTCTTGCCATAAACACACTGTGGAGATTTAGAGTTTTTATAGCAATAACTGAGTTTTAAGAGTTAAATCAAGCAGAAATAGTTCTCTAATGTATTAATTGCAGATCCTCTTTGAATAATGATTATGTTAAACACAATGACTCTGTCCCCTGTTAGATAGTAAATCACGACACCAGTGTGTTTGCGTTGTCATTTCTTGCCATAAACACACTGTGGAGATTTAGAGTTTTTATAGCAATAACTGAGTTTTAAGAGTTAAATCAAGCAGAAATATTTCTCTAATGTATTAATTGCAGATCCTCTTTGAATAATGAATGTTAAACACAATGACTCGGTCCCCTGTTAGATAGTAAATCACGACACCAGTGTGTTTGCGTTGTCATTTCTTGCCATAAACACACTGTGGAGATTTAGAGTTTTTATAGCAATAACTGAGTTTTAAGAGTTAAATCAAGCAGAAATAGTTCTCTAATGTATTAATTGCAGATCCTCTTTGAATAATGATTATGTTAAACACAATGACTCTGTCCCCTGTTAGATAGTAAATCACGACACCAGTGTGTTTGCGTTGTCATTTCTTGCCATAAACACACTGTGGAGATTTAGAGTTTTTATAGCAATAACTGAGTTTTAAGAGTTAAATCAAGCACAAATAGTTATCTAATGTATTAATTGCAGATCATCTTTGAATAATGATTATGTTAAACACAATGACTCTGTCCCCTGTTAGATAGTAAATCACGACACCAGTGTGTTTGCGTTGTCATTTCTTGCCATAAACACACTGTGGAGATTTAGAGTTTTTATAGCAATAACTGAGTTTTAAGAGTTAAATCAAGCAGAAATAGTTCTCTAATGTATAAATTTCAGATCCTCTTTGAATAATGATTATGTTAAACACAATGACTCGGTCCCCTGTTAGATAGTAAATCACGACACCAGTGTGTTAGCGTTGTCATTTCTTGCCATCACAAACACACTGTGGAGATTTAGAGTTTTTATAGCAATAACTGAGTTTTAAGAGTTAAATCAAGCAGAAATAGTTCTCTAATGTATTAATTGCAGATCCTCTTTGAATAATGATTATGTTAAACACAATGACTCGGTCCCCTGTGAGATAGTAAATCACGACACCAGTGTGTTTGCGTTGTCATTTCTTGCCATAAACACACTGTAGAGATTTAGAGTTTTTATAGCAATAACTGAGTTTTAAGAGTTAAATCAAGCAGAAATATTTCTATAATGTATTAATTGCAGATCCTCTTTGAATAATGATTATGTTAAACACAATGACTCGGTCCCCTGTTAGATAGTAAATCACGACACCAGTGTGTTTGCGTTGTCATTTCTTCATCTCAAACACACTGTGGAGATTTAGAGTTTTTATAGCAATAACTGAGTTTTAAGAGTTAAATCAAGCAGAAATAGTTCTCTAATGTATTAATTGCAGATCATCTTTGAATAATGATTATGTTAAACACAATGACTCTGTCCCCTGTTAGATAGTAAATCACGACACCAGTGTGTTTGCTTTGTCATTTCTTGCCATCATAAACACACTGTGGAGATTTAGAGTTTTTATAGCAATAACTGAGTTTTAAGAGTTAAATCAAGCAGAAATATTTCTCTAATGTATTAATTGCAGATCCTCTTTGAATAATGATTATGTTAAACACAATGACTCGGTCCACTGTTAGATAGTAAATCACGACACCAGTGTGTTTGCGTTGTCATTTCTTCATCTCAAACACACTGTAGAGATTTAGAGTTTTTATAGCAATAACTGAGTTTTAAGAGTTAAATCAAGCAGAAATATTTCTCTAATGTATTAATTGCAGATCCTCTTTGAATAATGATTATGTTAAACACAATGACTTGGTCCCCTGTTAGATAGTAAATCACGACACCAGTGTGTTTAATTTGTCATTTCTTGCCATCATAAACACACTGTAGAGATTTAGAGTTTTTATAGCAATAACTGAGTTTTAAGAGTTAAATCAAGCAGAAATATTTCTCTAATGTATTAATTGCAGATCCTCTTTGAATAATGATTATGTTAAACACAATGACTCGGTCCCCTGTTAGATAGTAAATCACGACACCAGTGTGTTTAATTTGTCATTTCTTCATCTCAAACACACTGTAGATATTCACTGTATATATTGAGATAACTCAATTTTATGGTGACTTGCATTAAAATGTTTATCCGTCTCAATTAAATTATGTGAACTGAATGACTTTTAACATTGACACTTTAGTTATTTAACCAACTGATGATTTTCAAGTCAGCAATCAACACACAACTGAGTTTTGACCTCCAAAATCTTATTATAGTGTATTTTTATGGTAAGTATTGGTGTTTTATGTTTTAAATCAAGCAGAAATCACTCTTTAAGGAAACAATTGCAGGTCACACTTTATACAGTGAACATGATTTCCTTAAATTGACTTAAGTCCCCTGTTGGATGGTAAAACACGACACCTGTTTGATTGCTTTGCCATTTCTTGCCATCACAAACACACTGTAGAGATTTTGAAGGTCAGAACTAAATTTTTTGGTGACTTGCATGAAAATCTTCATCCGTCTCGATTATATTATGTGAACTGAATGTCTTTTAACATTGACACTTTAGTCGAAGATTTTCAACTCAACAATCAACACACAACTGAGTTTTGACCTCCAAAATCATTATACAGTGTATATTAAATTTAAATAAAAAATAAAAATTTCCTTACAAAACAGTTTGACTCAAGTTTGACTCTCTACTGCTTATTCATTATTGTTTATGTTACATGGTCCATGTTTACATTACAGTATAAAATTGTTCCTAAGTTTTCCCCTTTTATATAGATGGTAATGACTAAATATCCTCGCACACCGAAATTTTCACACGTTAAAAAAAAGATCAAGCACGTTTACACACAGCCTCTGAAACTTTCCTTCCTTCATCATAAAAAAAAATCTGATCAGGTTCAGTTTTCTGCATTTTTCGCATCCATAGCAAGCATTTAAAGAGGGGTTTCAAATTTCTGTGTTATTCATTTTTGTGTTAAAATTTTGAACATAAGTTGAACAGTTTAAAAAAGAAAGTGTGAACCTTCAAATTAGCCATTATAGTTCATAAAGTTTTGCTGGCGTTTGTATCTAATTGAGAAAAGAATGAATGTAAATTGAAAGATGTCGTCATTGAACGCATTTTGTGCCAAAGCAAATAAATGATCCACAGTTTAGCCACATAGGCTGATGTGATCCCTGAGTGAAGAGTTTTGAAAAAGTGATGAGTATTCAGAAATGTGTCCTAGCAGATGTTTAAAAAACCCTGTAATATCACTATTAGTAAGGGATCACTGTATAACATCAGTCTTTAAATGTGAGATATTTAAAGTGAACCTAAAGTATACTTGCAATAGTGTGATTTTAGCACAATTAAATATACTTAATGGATGTTTCGCAAAAGCGTTGTTAAGTGATATTGCGTCCTTGTGTTTCTGCTGTACGTCATCAGCAACTGTCTAAGTTCAATTACAATACTCAAGAACACATGTACAGAGGATGCACAAAAGTACCCGGATGTTATAAGATATATGAGTATAAATAACTCCATACAGATCTATTGTTTTACAAAAATAATCTATTGTTTACAAAAGGAGAAAACGTGTGTACTTTAATGAAAACTTGGACCATGTGACATAAACTGAAGTTAACAGCAAAAAAATATACTATAATGCTGACTGTTGTTAGTGTTTTTTGTTGTATGAGTTAAAAGTGTATATGTTGGGTGAATCCTCATTGTGTTCTGGAAGAATGAGTTGATTTAAGACATCAATGAAGTGTTTTGGTAGTTTTAGCACATTTTGAACGTGAAATTAACTGCTTTGCTTTGAAAGGTGTCCTAGCGATTGTAGCTGAGAGATAGACGTCAAACAGACTCAAACAAAGACCCAGAATTCTGTGGTGTTACAGCACTGTGGCTGCTGTAAATGGCTGCTGTACGGTTTCTTTATGAAATAACAGGCACAATGGCAAAGATATTTCTGCAAAAACTCCAAAGTAATGTTCGGTTGCAGTGAGAAAGTCACAAGAGACAACTAAAAAAACTCATGCGTGTATTTAGCCTAGTGTAGATCTGTTTGCTTACACATCCCCCAAACTCCATTTACATATGAATACAGGAAAGGCCAAAGCCATTGTCTCACAGGTGAGGAACAGGCCTAACAGAGCTGTTACACCCATGTCACAGACACAAACTTCTCATCCAAACTAGAGAAAACGCTGGGATTTACCTGGGAAAATTAAATCAATGTACACTTTTTCCAATCCCTACGACACATTTTTCAATACTTGGGTCACTTTTTTAAAACTCTTCTCACACTTTTTCACACAAATTCACACAACTGAATTTCAGCTTGGCACAGCAGTTATTTTAGTGTTCAAAATGCACTAAAACCACCAAAAAGGATTCTGAGGATTCAAAAGAATCACCCAATATTTCAATATGGTAATACTGCCTAAATGTAGCAAATTGTTTTGTTTTTTTTAATTAATTTTAGTTAAGTTTTGAACATAAGTTAGGGAGTTTTGAAAAGAGAATCAAATTTTTTTCAAATTGGCCTATACAGTTCATAATGTTTTGCTGGTGTTTGTGTTGAAGTAAGAAAATAATTCTTATAAATCGAAAGATGTCGCCATTGAATGTATTTTATGCCAAATCAATGATAAATTATGACTTTAGATGGCCCCACTTTATATTAGGGGGCCTTAACTACTATGTACTTAAATAGGTACAATGTACTTATTGTGTTCATATTGTATTGCAAAACACTTTTGCTGATATTGAGGTGGGATACGGGTAGGGTCAGGTGTGGTTGTATTGGTAAGTTTAAAGGTAGGGTTAGATGTAAGGGAAGTGTCAACAGTGTAATTACAAATGTAACTACATAAATTAATTACAGATGTAATTACATGCAGGTATATTTAAAAATGTAAGTACAATGTAAAGACATGTATGTACACAATAAGTGCATTGTATCAAATGGATAATTAAAATGTTAGTACATAGTAGTTAAGGCCACCTAATATAAAGTGGGTCCCTTTGGATTTTAAGATTTTATATTTCAGTATAATTCCTGGTTTAGCTGGTGTTAGTTTTTAAATTGCATTGCCATCCATTCAAAGGGAAAAATTTAGGAATAATGTTATACTGGACTGGACCAAGGACCATGTAACATAAACTGCAGTGAATTATAGTGCAAGTCTTTTTTTGAAAAGAAAATTTTACAGAAGAAAACATTGTGTAATGATCATGTGTTTTAGGTCTGTGTTTTATGATTGAAAAATTGTGTTTGTTGGGTCCTTTTTGGTAGTTTTAGTGCATTTTGAACACTAAAATAACTGCTGTGCCAAGCTGAAATTCAGTTGTGTGAATTTGTGTGAAAAAGTGTGTGAAGAGTTTTAAAAAAGGGACCCAAGTATTGAAAAATGTGTCGTAGGGATTGGAAAAAGTGTACATTGATTTAATTTTCCCAGGTAAATCCCAGCGTTTTCTCTAGTTTGGATGAGAAGTTTGTGTCTGTGACATGGGTCTAACAGCTCTGTTAGGCCTGTTCCTCACCTGTGAGACAATGGCTTTGGCCTTTCCTGTATTCATATGTAAATGGAGTTTGGGGGATGTGTAAGCAAACAGATCTACACTAGGCTAAATACACGCATGAGTTTTTTTAGTTGTCTCTTGTGACTTTCTCACTGCAACCGAACATTACTTTGGAGTTTTTGCAGAAATATCTTTGCCATTGTGCCTGTTATTTCATAAAGAAACCGTACAGCAGCCATTTACAGCAGCCACAGTGCTGTAACACCACAGAATTCTGGGTCTTTGTTTGAGTCTGTTTGACGTCTATCTCTCAGCTACAATCGCTAGGACACCTTTCAAAGCAAAGCAGTTAATTTCACGTTCAAAATGTGCTAAAACTACCAAAACACTTCATTGATGTCTTAAATCAACTCATTCTTCCAGAACACAATGAGGATTCACCCAACATATACACTTTTAACTCATACAACAAAAAACACTAACAACAGTCAGCATTATAGTATATTTTTTTGCTGTTAACTTCAGTTTATGTCACATGGTCCAAGTTTTCATTAAAGTACACACGTTTTCTCCTTTTGTAAACAATAGATTATTTGTGTAAAACAATAGATCTGTATGGAGTTATTTATACTCATATATCTTATAACATCCGGGTACTTTTGTGCATCCTCTGTACATGTGTTCTTGAGTATTGTAATTGAACTTAGACAGTTGCTGATGACGTACAGCAGAAACACAAGGACGCAATATCACTAAACAACGCTTTTGCGAAACATCCATTAAGTATATTTAATTGTGCTAAAATCACACTATTGCAAGTATACTTTAGGTTCACTTTAAATATCTCACATTTAAAGACTGATATTATACAGTGATCCCTTACTAATAGTGATATTACAGGGTTTTTTAAACATCTGCTAGGACACATTTCTGAATACTCATCACTTTTTCAAAACTCTTCACTCAGGGATCACATCAGCCTATGTGGCTAAACTGTGGATCATTTATTTGCTTTGGCACAAAATGCGTTCAATGACGACATCTTTCAATTTACATTCATTCTTTTCTCAATTAGATACAAACGCCAGCAAAACTTTATGAACTATAATGGCTAATTTGAAGGTTCACACTTTCTTTTTTAAACTGTTCAACTTATGTTCAAAATTTTAACACAAAAATGAATAACACAGAAATTTGAAACCCCTCTTTAAATGCTTGCTATGGATGCGAAAAATGCAGAAAACTGAACCTGATCAGATTTTTTTTTATGATGAAGGAAGGAAAGTTTCAGAGGCTGTGTGTAAACGTGCTTGATCTTTTTTTTAACGTGTGAAAATTTCGGTGTGCGAGGATATTTAGTCATTACCATCTATATAAAAGGGGAAAACTTAGGAACAATTTTATACTGTAATGTAAACATGGACCATGTAACATAAACAATAATGAATAAGCAGTAGAGAGTCAAACTTGAGTCAAACTGTTTTGTAAGGAAATTTTTATTTTTTATTTAAATTTAATATACACTGTATAATGATTTTGGAGGTCAAAACTCAGTTGTGTGTTGATTGTTGAGTTGAAAATCTTCGACTAAAGTGTCAATGTTAAAAGACATTCAGTTCACATAATTTAATTGAGACGGATGAAGATTTTCATGCAAGTCACCAAAAAATTTAGTTCTGACCTTCAAAATCTCTACAGTGTGTTTGTGATGGCAAGAAATGGCAAAGCAATCAAACAGGTGTCGTGTTTTACCATCCAACAGGGGACTTAAGTCAATTTAAGGAAATCATGTTCACTGTATAAAGTGTGACCTGCAATTGTTTCCTTAAAGAGTGATTTCTGCTTGATTTAAAACATAAAACACCAATACTTACCATAAAAATACACTATAATAAGATTTTGGAGGTCAAAACTCAGTTGTGTGTTGATTGCTGACTTGAAAATCATCAGTTGGTTAAATAACTAAAGTGTCAATGTTAAAAGTCATTCAGTTCACATAATTTAATTGAGACGGATAAACATTTTAATGCAAGTCACCATAAAATTGAGTTATCTCAATATATACAGTGAATATCTACAGTGTGTTTGAGATGAAGAAATGACAAATTAAACACACTGGTGTCGTGATTTACTATCTAACAGGGGACCGAGTCATTGTGTTTAACATAATCATTATTCAAAGAGGATCTGCAATTAATACATTAGAGAAATATTTCTGCTTGATTTAACTCTTAAAACTCAGTTATTGCTATAAAAACTCTAAATCTCTACAGTGTGTTTGAGATGAAGAAATGACAACGCAAACACACTGGTGTCGTGATTTACTATCTAACAGGGGACCGAGTCATTGTGTTTAACATAATCATTATTCAAAGATGATCTGCAATTAATACATTAGAGAACTATTTCTGCTTGATTTAACTCTTAAAACTCAGTTATTGCTATAAAAACTCTAAATCTCTACAGTGTGTTTATGGCAAGAAATGACACCGCAAACACACTGGTGTCGTGATTTACTATCTAACAGTGGACCGAGTCATTGTGTTTAACATAATCATTATTCAAAGAGGATCTGCAATTAATACATTAGAGAAATATTTCTGCTTGATTTAACTCTTAAAACTCAGTTATTGCTATAAAAACTCTAAATCTCCACAGTGTGTTTATGATGGCAAGAAATGACAAAGCAAACACACTGGTGTCGTGATTTACTATCTAACAGGGGACCGAGTCATTGTGTTTAACATAATCATTATTCAAAGATGATCTGCAATTAATACATTAGAGAACTATTTCTGCTTGATTTAACTCTTAAAACTCAGTTATTGCTATAAAAACTCTAAATCTCCACAGTGTGTTTGAGATGAAGAAATGACAATGCAAACACACTGGTGTCGTGATTTACTATCTAACAGGGGACCGAGTCATTGTGTTTAACATAATCATTATTCAAAGATGATCTGCAATTAATACATTAGAGAACTATTTCTGCTTGATTTAACTCTTAAAACTCAGTTATTGCTATAAAAACTCTAAATCTCTACAGTGTGTTTGAGATGAAGAAATGACAACGCAAACACACTGGTGTCGTGATTTACTATCTAACAGGGGACCGAATCATTGTGTTTAACATAATCATTATTCAAAGATGATCTGCAATTAATACATTAGAGAACTATTTCTGCTTGATTTAACTCTTAAAACTCAGTTATTGCTATAAAAACTCTAAATCTCTACAGTGTGTTTGAGATGAAGAAATGACAACGCAAACACACTGGTGTCGTGATTTACTATCTAACAGGGGACCGAGTCATTGTGTTTAACATAATCATTATTCAAAGATGATCTGCAATTAATACATTAGAGAACTATTTCTGCTTGATTTAACTCTTAAAACTCAGTTATTGCTATAAAAACTCTAAATCTCCACAGTGTGTTTGAGATGAAGAAATGACAACGCAAACACACTGGTGTCGTGATTTACTATCTAACAGGGGACCGAGTCATTGTGTTTAACATAATCATTATTCAAAGATGATCTGCAATTAATACATTAGAGAACTATTTCTGCTTGATTTAACTCTTAAAACTCAGTTATTGCTATAAAAACTCTAAATCTCTACAGTGTGTTTATGGCAAGAAATGACAACGCAAACACACTGGTGTCGTGATTTACTATCTCACAGTGGACCGAGTCATTGTGTTTAACATAATCATTATTCAAAGAGGATCTGAAATTAATACATTAGAGAAATATTTCTGCTTGATTTAACTCTTAAAACTCAGTTATTGCTATAAAAACTCTAAATCTCTACAGTTTGTTTATGATGGCAAGAAATGACAACGCTAACACACTGGTGTCGTGATTTACTATCTAACAGGGGACCGAGTCATTGTGTAAATCATAAATAAATCAAAAGTGGTTTGTTTAAAAAAACTCATAAATGTATAAGGTGGTAAGGTGGGCCTTTTACACCCCATTTTACATGGGGCAAAAGTCACACATTATTTATACAAATACTTGAGCTAAAATGTTTTTTTTTTAATAATGTCTTAACACTTGTTTAAAAGAATAGTAAAGTTTGTACTATTTTCTGTTTATTTTGATAAATACAATAATATTCAATGAATATAGGCTACTGTCATTAAAATATGTTAAAATAAAAAATACAAAAACAAAACTTCTAATTACATTCTGGTTGTTTAGATTTTTAAATCCTTTTTTCTTGGATTCTGTGTAGAATTTAATTGTAATGTAATGCAAAGTTTGAAACTAGTCAGGGTATCTAGTAAAGAGATGTAATGCTTGTTCCTTTAGTAAGCAGCCTGTTAAACAGCAGAGTCTCTCTGGGACAGCAGGCCATTCAAACAATAGAGGAGTGTGTGTGAACGACGTGTGTTTAAGAGCCCTTACAGTTCCTGCTCCAGCCTACAGGGGAGCTGCTGAGTATGACCTTAAACACACACACACACTTAGGTCCCCACTTGGTCATAAGTTTTAAAAAAATTACCAGAGTGTTTTTACTTAATTTTCACATGATTTAAACACACACACTTGTAGGTCCCCACTTGGTCAAAAGTAAAAAAAATCACCAGAGTGTTTTTTTAGTGTTTTTACTTGATTTTAACATGATTTAAAGCATGACCAACAGGGGACCTGAAAAATGTCCCCTCTTGGCTCAGAGGTCCCCTGTTAGTGAGTGTGTTACGACACCAAGGTCCCCTGTTAGATAGGTAGACAAGTACACACACACACACTCACAGCCGTGGATCATCAGAGAACGACACGCACACACACACACACACACACACACACAGCTGTGGACCATCAGGGAACGACACACACACACACAAACACACTCACAGCCGTGGATCATCAGAGAACGACACACACACACTCACACACACACACACACACACACACACACACACACACACACACACACACAACACACACTCACAGTCGTGGATCATCAGAGAACGACACACACTCACACACACTCACACACTCACAGCCGTGGATCATCAGAGAACGACACACACACACACAGTGTTAAGATTCAAGGGTGTGTAAACTTTTGAACAGGGTATTTTTTTTATAATTCACACTGCATGAAAAAAGGTGTATCCGGACCAGGATACTCCTGTATACACTGCTGAAATTCGGAAGAATCCAGGAGTATACTGGCCGGATAGGTCAAATTCCATGGATCCGTATATGTCCGTATTCATCCGAAATGGTACCAAATCGGATGTATGTTGTGGCCGTATACTCCCATGCTACAGCCATTTGTTGCCATGGCAAATAATCCCATCAAGTTTTTCCCAGGAGACATTTTCACACCTCTAAACAGCTTTGCCTTCCACCCCCTATTGGTCCTTCATCTCTAACTGGATTGGTTGTTTTTTTTAAAACCACTCCCAAAACCCAGACTGCTATTGGAGGACAGGACGCATTGAAAACCCAGTCAAGTGACTTTATTGGTTACTTCTAAGGCTAAGGGTGGGCTAGGTTTTGTAGCATAGGGACTTGATTGGTTATAGGCCAGCTATGCAGATTTTGCTAATTAATATATAATATATATATATAAAAAATAATCCCCTCTCCCTCCCAAAAGAAAAATACACACAAAACAATTTGAGAAAGTCTGAAATATTTATTAAAAAGGTATATATAAAAAAAAAAAAACATTCTTAACAGCATTATAAACGAACATTAAAACAATGGTGAAACAAAAACAAGTGAACTAAATGTATTTAAAAGGGATGAAAATGTAAAGGAACAAATGTAAAAATATAAACAGTCCAAAGAACATAAATATACATTCAATTGAATTGGTAAAGAAACAAAAAGGGAAAAAAAATTAACAAAATGCATTTAAAAGACAGATGTAAAGGAATAAAATACACAGTGAACATAAAAAGGAAAAGAATAAATATACAATTTAAACAATATAAAATGAGAACAATAAATTTATAAGACAAAAAAAAGTGTATATAAAATACACATAAATATTCCAAGTAAACAATATAACCAAATAAAAAGAACAAAGAGCATTATAAACATACATTCAAATGAATGGGGGAAAAGATAAGTGAACAAAATGTTTCTAAAGGAAGGCGACGTAAGAGGAACAACAATACAAAACGTGGAGATCAAAAGCAACATGGACATCTAAAAAGGAACAAACATACAAAGTATACATTATAAAACGAGACAAAGAAATCTATAAATTAAAAAGTGTATATAAAATATATGTAAATGTTCTATATATGGGAACCAATAAAAGTATAAGTATATAAACATAGGAATAAAGAAAATATAAAATGGAACAATTGAATATTAAAATTATAATTATAAAATAATTGTGACCAACTCTAACACAATGTTGTTTGAGCTAGCCAAACCATCCACACTGGCCTTCCATCAACAACAGCATCATCATCTTCATCAGGTCTATAGTTGCAGTCTTCCACAGGTTCTGTGTTGGTTTGTGCAACAAACCTGGTCTCCAGCAACTGCAAAACATGACAGTAAATTAACCACTAAAACTCAGAGAGGAGTATAGTAACATTCTGGAGGGAAAAAGCTTAACCGGTTTCTTAACTTACCCGTCTCTTTCTCTGACGGTTCTGTGTGATGTTCTTCATAGTGTTTCTTTTCTGGGCCTTTTCAGACTGAGCCAAAGAATACTTCCTCAGCAAAGTCTCACAAAATAAAATACATCTTGCGACCTGCCAAATAATACATTAATAATATATAGTTAATGCCAATAAAAGTAAGTAAAACAATTCAATTAAAATGTATTTGTATAGCGCTTTTCACAATACATATTCAGGGTTTTTCCTGGGTCAAAAATGGTCTTCGGTGGTGGCTGACAGACATGGTCATCCACACACACACACACACACACACACACACACACACACACACACACACACACACACACACACACACACACACACACACACACACACACACACACACACACACACACACACACACACACACACACACACACACACACACACACACACACACACACACACACACACACACACACACACACACACACACACACACACACACAAAAAATACCCTACCCACTTGATCTGCAAGCACAAAACTGACAATAAATTTGAAATAAATTCAAAGAAAGTTTGTAACTTTTGCTTATCTTATTTTGATACCTTGATGTTTGTTTTTTTTCCTCATTTTTACACTATTTACTGATAATTGTTTGTTTTGGTAATCATATCAATATTAAAAAAATGAACAAATAGCCTAATTTTCTGCCATATACAATCAGCTAGCTAACAACAACTTTGTTCTGGGTTCACCTCACTCCAGTCTAAACTAAATGATTTTAGGCGATTTATTTTACTACACATTATAAACATAAATAAGCTGAAAGACTGTTGATAATTAAAACTAATTCTTACTATCCACTCTTGCTAAAGTGGGTAAGCACACTTGTGTTCTCATTTCAGGTGTTGTTCTGAGTAAATGATTAAACTAATTTGTGAGTTCAGATCAGTTGTTCTAACCAGTTGTTAAAATGATTCAGTTCAAAGGAGTCATTAGGTGGAAAATTGGACATTAGCAGACGCGTTGTGTGTGAATCCCGTCTTTAGAACATCGCGAAAGATTTGTCAACACACAGAAAACACTACATAACCGGACAGGATTTGTTTCCTGTTTATTTAAAGTAGGGCCCTATGATTTCCGCGATCACCGAATCGCGGACGGAATCGCGGAATTGGCATATTAACGCGGAATCTATTGTTAACGCGGAATTTCCCGGAATTTGACATATTTGGAATGAAATGCGGTTTTGTGTGGGAGAAGAACGTATGTCTGGGGAAAATGCAGACCGGGGGAAGCAAATCTGGGCGACTCAACCCCTCCCGTCATTTCAGCTCCGCCTTCAAAACAATGAAAGTATGGCGAAGCGATTCCACGGCTCTGCTTTCATCAGCGGAAAAGTTAAGAAACTCAACGCTAAAGCCCCGTTCACACCGCCCTCAGTACAGAGCCGAGCAGTTCCCTCAGGTAGTGCTTGCTGTATTTTGCCTTGTTTTTAATGCACTTCAATGTACTGTATGGAAAATAATGCCTTAAATGAACTTGAGAGAAAATGAGATGCGCGGATCAGCGCGTCTTATGCTGCCTTCACGTGCTCTCGGAATTATCGTAATATACGAGTTTCCTAGGTAAACATTGCACCTGAACGCCCTCACATTTTGAAACTTGAATGCAATGCGCTCGTAATCACGACTTCAGAAGTCGGAATCATCAAATTTCCGATAGCACGTGAAGGCAGCATTATCCACATCATGTTCAGAAGCGGCTGTTCTTAAAGTGACAGTAGCACTGATAATGTCTGTCATTAATGTTCAAAGAACAACGGGAACAGAAGATTGTAGCTTTAATGATGATTCATCTATATTTCACTTATTATTTATGCAGTTAAGAAAGGTGTTGATAACTTTATTCAATTTCTGTGTAGACTATGCCTGACAGGGAAGGCCACAGGTAAATATAACATTTATTATAATGGGTTTATGTAAAGATTGTTTTAAGTTCAATTAAATTAAAAGTTATTTTTTAAAGGCTAATAAATGTTGAAATTGGTAGCTTTCAGTTATACTGTAATGTAACGTCATCAATGTTTCATATAGACATTAATATCAGTGATACTGGCCTTCATTCATAAAAAGATGCCATTACAACACACATTTAAAATATGCTGTCTTTAAATTGTTTCTAAATTAATTTGGAGAGTAACTGAAATTATTACAATATCAAAATATTAAAAACTCCAATGTTTTTAATTGCAATTAATCATGATTAATTACAGAAAAAATTCAATTAATTCTGGTTTTTTTTTATTATCAATTCACAGCACTAATATCTAGTTGTGACTTGAAGTGCTTAGAGTGCAGTGTTATGTTGCAGTATTTGTCCTGAAAAGTAAATGTGATGTTTGTTACCTGTTTGATGTTTGTCATTCCTATTTTATGTTTTATGTTCTATTATATTAACATTAAAAACACTCTTTTTACGACTAAAATAACAGTTAAGGGTAAAAAAAACTGAATTTGCAAAAATTAAAACGGATAAAAAAGGAATTAGCAAAAATTAAAACGGAAAAAACGGAATTTGGGAAAAAATAAAACGGAATTTGGGAAAAAATAAAACGGATTTCATAGGGCCCTATTAAAGTATGCTTTATGCAGCTGGTCAGAGAATCAGTCAATGTTTTTTGAGCGCATTTCACACCCAGCGGTAATTAAAGGAAGACGTCTGATAGCGCCACGTGCAACATGGATTCGGTCTTCCGACCTTTTGATTTTGATTAACGTAATATGTGAAACATTAGAAAGCTAAGAATGCTTATTTTGAAGACAGAGAGCGTGCGAGCGGGAGGAGCTCACTGGTCGTTCTCTCTGTCACTCAGTTAACGCAAGCGCAGCAGTCATCTACTACATCAATCATAAATCACAATAACTCAACAAATAAGGCTTTGGCGGGACAAAAATTTGTTTTGGCGGCCGGCAAAAAATTTTCAATGTAGGAAAAACCCTGATATTGTTTCAAAGCAACTTCACAGAAAATGCATGGGTCTACATTACAGAAAAAAACAGAGAACATTAAAATAATTTTTAAGATTACCTTTTACACATTCAGGGTCAACATCTGTAAAAGTTCTTCAGGATCATGGATCCAAAACTTCTGGATCATGAGGGGGGAAGAAACATGCACACACACAAATGAATATTAATTTGTTTGATAAAACATTAATATTAATTATCAACTTACGGACAAGGACTTGCAAAACATACTCACCAGGCCCATACAAAAACTTCACAGTAGATCCAAAATCCTGGTTTGCCTATAATTTTTCAGAGTCCAAGTATGGTGGATTCCTGTCCTCTCTGTTGAACAAGTGTACATGACAGTGTTTTCGGATTACTCATTCCAAAACTCTGTTACATTTTATGACAAGCTTGATCTTAAAACTAGCTGACAGTAGGGATGGGCATTATGACCATATAATTATACATACATGAGAAATTTTATTTTACAATAACGATATCACAATATATTTATTTTGATAGATATTTTATTAAAATGCTACAGAATAATACTGCTTTAAAAGTCTTCACTGTATGATATTCAATTAATTAATATCACTTGATTCTTAAAGAAGCAGAAGGTCTTCTCTATTCTTTTGTTTTATTAAAATGATGACAAAGCTGCAGCCCCTTTAAGAACGGATGCACATAATGACACGCATCCGGGTTTCCCCAAGTTAACTTGAACTGTTTGACTTTACTTAAGACATAACTGACTGTTTAAATCAAGTGAATACCTCACATGACAGGCTTACTGAGATAACTGTGTGCATTTTACAGAAAGATAATTGATTTCGGGATCGCATGCTGTCTGAGAGAGGCTTATTTAAACACATGCATGTCCCGTTCATTATTCTACATTCATGCATGTTTCCTTGTCAAAATGTCAAAAAGTTTTAGTACAGTCAGTGCTGCGTTATATACGCTATATTCCCATTCCGCAATATAAAAAGGTAATGTTAACGTTTACAGCAAAATCGCTAACAATAGTCAGTATCATCAGATCGCCATAACACCCAGCCCTATCTTAACAATATTACAACACAACAAAACACAGAAACAGAATATGTAAGTTAATCACGATTAGCATATGACTTTAATGCACTAACGTTATATCTTGATGAGCAGTAGAAACAATATAAAGGGATTTACGTTACCTTCTGCCGTCTGCTGTCCGCCATTGGAAACTTAGTCTGTTCGTATTCATGTTTTTTCGTTCTCAGTCGACATCCCACCATCAAAATTCGTCCAAAATAAGATTTTAACAGGTTTAAATGGTCCATGCAATGCCATTAATAGACCGACGTGAAGATTAGAAGCCGCGATCGCGTCGCGTCCCCGCGAGCCACGATCAACTCCAACGGCAACGGCAACGGGTGTATAATTCAAACTGAAGGCGCGCACTGTCATTGGCCAGATTTCTGGATGACGTTCAGATTGACCAATCAAGCTCAAAAGAACACGGAAAGACAGCAAATAGCCTTGCAAATATAGAAAAAAACTTGTTTTAAACAACAGTTAGAAAATGTGTATATTTATTTTTATTTGCTGTTATATTTAATTAATTGGTCAAATGGTGTTTTGTGGTGTGGGCAGAAGTTTCAACCTGGAGAGCAGTGCAGATTTGTACTCTTTAAAAACAATTATTGTTTGATATTTAGTTTGCTATATATTTTGTTATATTTGTATCCAGAATTGAATGTAAAAATACACCTTCACTGTAAAACAGAAAATTAAATTAAAATATCTTAATTAAAATAAGGAAAAATCTGTAAACTAATAGTGTTTTCTCTAAAACGTTTAATGTAAATTTCTGTGAAGTTTTTTAACTTTATTTGACTTAAGATATTTGACTTTAATTTTACGGTTTTTGTTTTGCAGCTGTAGCTGCTGTTTTTTTAGGTTTTTATTTTTACAGTGTAAATATAAAACTAATAAGATTTACTTCAAAATGACAAAGAATAATGTTAAATTGTTAGTATGGACATAAACATAAATCTTTAATATAATGAGCTAAATATTGTATTACAGTTGTTAATTTACAGATATTGTTTGTAATTTTGCATGAATTTGTTATTTATGAAAACAGAAAAATAATACAGTTATGTTCCTGTATAAAAAAATGAGAATTACTGTAGTTTGTCATTAATGATATAATCCTTAAAATAACAGTCAAGTTGTTTATTTAGATATTGTTTGTAATTTTACATCGTTTTAAACATAATTCAAAATTACAAGAAAATACTGTAAATAAACTGAAGTTTTTTTTCTGTAAAATTAGGATTATTTTTATTGGTTGCCTTATTTTTATTGGTAACCTTATTGGTTGCACCTACATCTATTGTGAGTGGTGGATTTCAAACCTCAAAACGCCCCTCTTTTGCAGCGTGTTAAAGTTAAGAATCTTGGAGTGACACTTTTTGTGAACAGTTGCAGAGCTGAAAGATCTGCTTGTGTTTCTGTGTTTCTTGAGCAAGTGAATCCCTGCTCTTTTTTATTCCATATTTTTATTTTGAGCATATCAGTTTTTGGTGTTTTTAAAACAAACTTTTTCATTTTCCACATTTCATCTCCTCTTTATTTAATTCTATTATTGCCTACAATTTGTAAAACTTTGCAAAAATTGTTTGGGGATAGTCTAAAATGTTTGGTTAATTATCCTTTGTTAATTCCATTACATTTCTTTGTTTATTTCATTACATATTCAGATTTTTTTGTGAACGTATATGTTCAGACAGGGTTTTTATTTTGTACTGTTTTTATAAAAAATATTTGATTAAGAGACTCTTTTCATGCAGTGGTTTTAAGGCCCTGACACACCATTCTGATGGTTTGGCCCAGACCCAGGCAACGTGAACCAACCCCACAGTCGGCTTTAGTCATTGCTAGTTCAGTTTAGTGTTTCAGGGCCTTAAGAATTCTTTTTTCTGTGCAAAAAGCTTGTTTGCTGTAGCCTACAGTAGACCAGAGATAATTTTCAATCCTGAATTCCTCCCCTGCCCCCCCTCCCTCTGAGAACAGCCAGCACAAGTGTCAGTCATTAACATATGAAAGGTCTTCTTCACACCTAACAGTCTTCAGTCCTAGCACACCCAGCAGTGTTTCAGCTGTATATGTCCGTGAAATTTCACGGATTCCTGTATACGTCCGCATACGTGAGGTTTCCGGGTTTTTCTGGAAATATACTGTTCCGTGTTACTCTGATCCGCTTTTTCCCACATACATCCGGTAAACATCAAATTACACAGGAGTATACCATGCCCGGATAGTGCCGGATTTCAGTGTTTTCATGCAGTGTCAGCTCTTTTTGTGTCTTGTGGACTTTATGCAAACATATTTGATGTAACATTTCTTATTCAGGACAGCACTAAATAAAAAATAACGCATTTTGTATGATCTCTCTTATTTTGTTAAAATGATTCACAGATTCTGCCAGGGGTTCACACACTTTTTCTTGCACCTGTATATCAGAAATAAATGAATGGTAATCAAATATATGAGTTTTCTAAACTATTGTCATTTTAAGATGATTCCCACGATCTCTGAAAAACCTGGAGATATGAGGGGAAAGTGTGATTTCTAGAGCTCAAGAAGTCATTCAAATGAATAAAATCTTTAAGAAGTCATGGAAAATTCTATGATTATTGTTTTCTTATGAGGTATAAATATCTGCAAAAGCTCTCTGTGAGTGAATGAATTATTTGAAAATAAATGAAGAGCTTTGATCAGATGTGAATGACACTATGACACACATTATGACAAATATCAGTGCATTCAGGAATAAAACACAATGAACCAAACGCCATGACAGGACTTTCAGCAACAGTTTAAACTCTTTCCCAAACACTTGCCAGAATCAGTTTTTGAACATGTTCCCATCATACAGATATTTATGATATCTTCTAGATAAACAGATGTGTTTACCTGAGAGAAGAGAAGAGAGAACGATCAGTCCCAGCAGACACAGATCACACTTATCAGCCATTTTCTGTTTCTGTCAGTCTTTCTGTTCTTTATATAGTCACAGCTCTTCCTTTATCATCATCAGCTCCTCCTGTGGTTGTGAACTTCCTCTGATCTGACCATCTGAGTGTTTAGACTGACTCTATGATACAGAAGCCTCTCACTGAAACTATATCACAGTTCATGATGGACAAGTGTTGAATCGGCATCATATCAATGTTGATATATCAGTGCTTCTGTTTTCTGTCTGACCTTCACACTGGCACTAGATACATCTGATCTGAATCTCACCTGACGAGGGACCATGAGACTCACGACTGCAACAAATAAACAATAAAAGTAATGAACAAATAAAAGAAGTGAATCATTGATGAATTTATTTAATAACAACAACCAAACCAGGAGAAAAGGGAGCAGAAGAATGAACAACACCAGGGGGTATTCCAGAAAGCAGGTTATGTGACATATCCGGGTATGTTTGAGGGAAAGTAAGCGGATAAGCTCAACTTTCGGTTCCAAAGACGGAGCAGTTTCAGTTCCAGGGTTAGTTTGTTTCAGAGGTGTTCAGTGACCTGTTGATGAGTGGACGTGAAGATTGCATTGCACTTAATATTACATACATTATGTCGATATATAAAGCACCATTAAAACAAAGAATGTTTATTTGATTCTAATATATATTTTTAATATTTATATTTCCGATCAGGCATAACATTATCCTAATACTGTGTTGGTCCCCCTTTTACTGACCCGTCAAGGCATGGACTCCACTAGACCGCTGAAGGTGTGCTGTGGTATCTGGCACCAAGATGTTAGCAGCAGATCCTTTATGTCCTGTAAGTTGCGAGGTGGGGCCTCCATGATTTGCACTTGTTTGTTCAGCACATCCCACAGATGCTTGATTGGATTGAGATCTGGGGAATTTGGAGGCCAAGTCAACACCTCAAACTCGTTGTTGCTCCTCAAAGCATTCCTGAAGCATTTGTGCTTTGTGGCGGCGCATTATCTGCTGAAAGAGCCACAGCCACAGGGAATACCGTCACCATGAAAGGCTGGACATGGGCTCAACAATGCTTAGGTAGGTGGGATGTGTCAAAGTCACATCCACATGGATGGAGGACCCAAGGTTTCCCAGCAGAACATTGCCCAAAGCATCACTGCCTCCGCCACCACGCCTTCTTCCCATAGTGCACCTGGTGCCATGTGTTCCCCAGGTAAGCCACGCACACGCACCCGGCCATCCACGTGATGTAGAAGAACACGTGATCATCAGACCAGGCCACCTTCTTCCATTGCTCCGTGGTCCAGTTCTGATGCTCACGGGCCACTGTTGGTGCTTTGGGCGGTGGACAGGGGTCAGCATGGGCACCCTGACTGGTCAGCGGCTGTGCCGCCCCATACGCCCCATACATATTTTGTTTTTGCCCCCATTTTTCATGAGCTGAACTCAAAGATCTAAAACTTTTTCTATGTACACAAATAGTTTCAAACATTGTTCACAAATCTGTCTAAATCTGTGTTAGTGAGCACTTCTCCTTTGCCGAGATAATCCATCCACCCCACAGGTGTGGCATATCAAGATGCTGATTAGACAGCAGGATTATTGCACAGGTGTGCCTTAGGCTGGCCACAATAAAAGGCCACTCTAAAATGTGCAGTTTTACTGTATTAGGGGTCCGAAGACCAGTCAGTATCTGGTGTGACCACCATTTGCCTCACGCAGTGCAACACATCTCCTTCATATAGAGTTGATCAGGTTGTTGATTGTGGCCTGTGGGATGTTGGTCCTCTTCTCTTCAATGGCTGTGTGAAGTTGCTGGATATTGGCAGGAACTGGAACACGCTGTCCTGTAAGCCGATCCAGAGCATCCCAAACACGCTCAATGGGTGACGTGTCCGGTGAGTATGCTAGCCAAGCAAGAACTGAGATGTTTTCAGCTTCCAGGAATAATGTACAGATCCAACATGGGGCAGTGCATTATCATGCTGCAACATGAGGTGATGGCCATGGATGAATGGCACAAAAATGAGCCTCAGGATCTCCTCACGGTATCTCTGTGCATTCAAAATGCCATCAATAAAATGCACCTGTGTTCGTTGTCCATAACATACGCATGCCCATACCATTACCCCATCGCCACCATGGGCCACTCGATCTACAACGTTGACATCAGCAAACCGCTCACCCACACAACGCCGTACATGATGTCTGCCATGTACAGTGAAAACCGGGATTCATCCGTGAAGAGAACACCTCTTGCTTTTCCACATGCTCAGAGCCACAACAGAGCCAGGTCTTACGTCACTGTATACGTCTCATCTTTCTCAGCAACGCCAGCGAGGCAGCGGCAGTGTTGCCAAATTGGGCTACTTCATCACTGTTGCCGCGGGCTGTTTTTCATATCAGCAGAAACACCTCGACGAGCATGCAGATGACCTTCCCTTTCGGACAGTTTTTGCAGAAATTCTTTGGTTATGCAAACCGATTGTTGCAGCAGCTGTCATCATGGAGGTGAAGATGCTGGATGTGGAGGTCCTGGGCTGGTGTGGTTACACGTGGTCTGCGGTTGTGAGGCCGGTTGGATGTACTGACAAATTCTCTGAAACGCCTTTGGAGACGGCTTATGGTAGAGAAATGAACATTCAATTCACGGGCAACAGCTCTAAAGGACATTCCTGCAGTCAGCATGACAATTGCACGCTCCCTCAAAATTGCATTCTTCTTCCACAAGGGAGTTTGGAGTCAAGGCATTTGTTTCCAGGTGGACCATTAAAGGAACACGCCGACTTTTAGGGATTTTAGCTTATTCACCATATCACCCAGAGTTAGATAAGTCTATACATACCATTCTCATCTCAGTGCGTGCCATAACTGATGCATGTCTGATGCACCGCTAGCCTAGCTTAGCACAAAGACTGGAGGTAAATGGCTCCAGCTAGCCTACTGCTCAA
>NW_027645636.1:0-60000 GCF_949357685.1 Gobio gobio | reverse complement strand
TTCAGTCTCTGGCGTCTCATTTATCTCTCTCTCATGAATCAGTTCATCATATAAACATGAGTTCAGCCTCTGGCGTCTCATTTCTCTCTCTATCGTGAATCAGTTCATCATATAAACATGAGTTCAGCCTCTGGCGTCTCATTTATCTCTCTCTCATGAATCAGTTCATCATATAAACAT
Organism: Gobio gobio; assembly: GCF_949357685.1. Taxonomy (NCBI): domain Eukaryota; kingdom Metazoa; phylum Chordata; class Actinopteri; order Cypriniformes; family Gobionidae; genus Gobio; species Gobio gobio. The sequence goes on along the minus strand of NW_027645636.1, from coordinate 59,820 downwards.
GAGTTCAGCCACTGGCGTCTCATTTATCTCTCTCTCATGAATCAGTTCATCATATAAACATGAGTTCAGCCTCTGGCGTCTCATTTATCTCTCTCTCATGAATCAGTTCATCATATAATCATGAGTTCAGCCTCTGGCGTCTCATTTATCTCTCTCTCATGAATCAGTTCATCATATAAACATGAGTTCAGCCTCTGGCGTCTCATTTATCTCTCTCTCATGAATCAGTTCATCATATAAACATGAGTTCAGCCACTGGCGTCTCATTTATCTCTCTCTCATGAATCAGTTCATCATATAAACATGAGTTCAGCCTCTGGCGTCTCATTTATCTCTCTCTCATGAATCAGTTCATCATATAAACATGAGTTCAGTCTCTGGCGTCTCATTTATCTCTCTCTCATGAATCAGTTCATCATATAAACATGAGTTCAGCCTCTGGCGTCTCATTTATCTCTCTCTCATGAATCAGTTCATCATATAATCATGAGTTCAGCCTCTGGCGTCTCATTTATCTCTCTCTCATGAATCAGTTCATCATATAAACATGAGTTCAGCCTCTGGCGTCTCATTTATCTCTCTCTCATGAATCAGTTCATCATATAAACATGAGTTCAGCCACTGGCGTCTCATTTATCTCTCTCTCATGAATCAGTTCATCATATAAACATGAGTTCAGCCTCTGGCGTCTCATTTATCTCTCTCTCATGAATCAGTTCATCATATAAACATGAGTTCAGTCTCTGGCGTCTCATTTATCTCTCTCTCATGAATCAGTTCATCATATAAACATGAGTTCAGCCTCTGGCGTCTCATTTCTCTCTCTATCGTGAATCAGTTCATCATATAAACATGAGTTCAGCCTCTGGCGTCTCATTTATCTCTCTCTCATGAATCAGTTCATCATATAAACATGAGTTCAGCCACTGGCGTCTCATTTATCTCTCTCTCATGAATCAGTTCATCATATAAACATGAGTTCAGCCTCTGGCGTCTCATTTATCTCTCTCTCATGAATCAGTTCATCATATAAACATGAGTTCAGCCACTGGCGTCTCATTTATCTCTCTCTCATGAATCAGTTCATCATATAAACATGAGTTCAGCCTCTGGCGTCTCATTTATCTCTCTCTCATGAATCAGTTCATCATATAAACATGAGTTCAGCCACTGGCGTCTCATTTATCTCTCTCTCATGAATCAGTTCATCATATAAACATGAGTTCAGCCTCTGGCGTCTCATTCCTCTCTCTCTCATGAATCAGTTCATCATATAAACATGAGTTCAGCCTCTGGCGTCTCATTTATCTCTCTCTCATGAATCAGTTCATCATATAATCATGAGTTCAGTCTCTGGCGTCTCATTTATCTCTCTCTCATTAATCAGTTCATCATATAAACATGAGTTCAGCCTCTGGCGTCTCATTTCTCTCTCTATCGTGAATCAGTTCATCATATAATCATGAGTTCAGCCTCTGGTGTCTCATTTCTCTTCCTCTATCATGAATCAGTTCATTATATAAACATGAGTTCAGTGTCTGGCGTCTCATTTCTCTCTCTATCGTGAATCAGTTCATCTTATAATCATGAGTTCAGTCTCTGGCATCTCATTTTTCTTCCTCTATCGTGAATTAGTTCATCATATAAACATGAGTTCAGTCTCTGGCGTCTCATTTCTCTCTCTATCATGAATCAGTTCATCATATAAACATGAGTTCAGTGTCTGGCGTCTCATTTCTCTCTCTATCGTGAATCAGTTCATCATATAATCATGAGTTCAGTCTCTGGCGTCTCATTTATCTCTCTCTCATTAATCAGTTCATCATATAAACATGAGTTCAGCCTCTGGCGTCTCATTTCTCTCTCTATCGTGAATCAGTTCATCATATAATCATGAGTTCAGCCTCTGGTGTCTCATTTCTCTTCCTCTATCATGAATCAGTTCATCATATAATCATGAGTTCAGTCTCTGGCGTCTCATTTATCTCTCTCTCATTAATCAGTTCATCATATAAACGTGAGTTCAGTCTCTGGCGTCTCATTTCTCTCTCTATCATGAATCAGTTCATCATATAAACATGAGTTCAGTGTCTGGCGTCTCATTTCTCTCTCTATCGTGAATCAGTTCATCATATAATCATGAGTTCAGTCTCTGGCATCTCATTTCTCTTCCTCTATCGTGAATTAGTTCATCATATAAACATGAGTTCAGTCTCTGGCGTCTCATTTCTCTCTCTATCATGAATCAGTTCATCATATAAACATGAGTTCAGTGTCTGGTGTCTCATTTTGCTCTCTATCGTGAATCAGTTCATCATATAATCATAAGTTCAGTCTCTGGTGTCTCATTCCTCTCTCTATCGTGAATCAGTTTATCATATAATCATGAGTTCAGTCTCTGGTGTCTCATTTCTCTCTCTATCGTGAATCAGTTTTTCATATAATCATGAGTTCAGTCTCTGGCGTCTCATTTCTCTCTCGATCATAAATCAGTTCATCATATAATCATGAGTTCAGTCTCTGGCGTCTCATTTCTCTCTCTATCATGAATCAGTTCATCATATAATCATGAGTTCAGTCTCTGGCGTCTCATTTCTCTGTCTATCATGAATCAGTTCATCATACAATCATGAGTTCAGTCTCTGGTGTCTCATTCCTCTCTCTATCGTGAATCAGTTCATCATATAAACATGAGTTCAGTCTCTGGTGTCTCATTTTTCTCTCTATCGTGAATCAGTTCATCATATAATCATAAGTTCAGTCTCTGGTGTCTCATTCCTCTCTATCGTGAATCAGTTCATCATATAAACATGAGTTCAGTCTTTGGCGTCTCATTTCTCTTCCTCTATCATGAATCAGTTCATCATATAAACATGAGTTCAGTGTCTGGCGTCTCATTTCTCTCTCTATCGTGAATCAGTTCATCATATAAACATGAGTTCAGTCTCTGGCGTCTCATTTCTCTCTCTATCATGAATCAGTTCATCATATAAACATGAGTTCAGTCTCTGGTGTCTCATTTCTCTCTCTATCGTGAATCAGTTCATCATATAAACATGAGTTCAGCCTCTGGCGTCTCATTTATCTCTCTCTCATGAATCAGTTCATCATATAATCATGAGTTCAGTCTCTGGCGTCTCAGTTCTCTCTCTCATGAATCAGTTCATCATATAAACGTGAGTTCAGCCTCTGGCGTCTCATTTATCTCTCTCTCATGAATCAGTTCATCATATAAACATGAGTTCAGTCTCTGGTGTCTCATTTCTCTCTATCATGAATCAGTTCATCATATAAACATGAGTTCAGCCTCTGGCGTCTCATTTATCTCTCTCTCATGAATCAGTTCATCATATAATCATGAGTTCAATCTCTGGCGTCTCATTTCTCTCTCTCATGAATCAGTTCATCATATAAACGTGAGTTCAGCCTCTGGCGTCTCATTTATCTCTCTCTCATGAATCAGTTCATCATATAAACATGAGTTCAGTCTCTGGTGTCTCATTTCTCTCTATCGTGAATCAGTTTATCATATAATCATGAGTTCAGTCTCTGGTGTCTCATTTCTCTCTCTATCGTGAATCAGTTCATCATATAAACATGAGTTCAGTCTCTGGCGTCTCATTTCTCTCTCTATCGTGAATCAGTTCATCATATAATCATGAGTTCAGTCTCTGGCGTCTCATTTCTCTTCCTCTATCGTGAATCAGTTCATCATATAATCATGAGTTCAGTCTCTGGTGTCTCATTTCTCTCTCTATCGTGAATCAGTTCATCATATAAACATGAGTTCAGTCTCTGGCGTCTCATTTCTCTCTCTATCGTGAATCAGTTCATCATATAATCATGAGTTCAGTCTCTGACGTCTCATTTCTCTCTCTATCATGAATCAGATCATCATATAATCATGAGTTCAGTCTCTGGTGTCTCATTTCTCTCTCTATCGTGAATCAGTTCATCATATAATCATGAGTTCAGTCTCTGGTGTCTCATTTCTCTCTCTCATGAATCAGTTCATCATATAATCATGAGTTCAGTCTCTGGTGTCTCATTTCTCTCTATCATGAATCAGTTCATCATATAAATATGAGTTCAGTCTCTGGCGTGTCATTTCTCTCTCTCATGAATCAGTTCATCATATAATCATGAGTTCAGTCTCTGGTGTCTCATTTCTCTCTATCATGAATCAGTTCATCATATAAACATGAGTTCAGTCTCTGGCGTGTCATTTCTCTCTCTATCGTGAATCAGTTCATCATATAAATATGAGTTCAGTCTCTGGCGTGTCATTTCTCTCTCTATCATGAATCAGTTCATATAAATATGAGTTCAGTCTCTGGCGTGTCATTTCTCTCTCTATCGTGAATCAGTTCATCATATAATCATGAGTTCAGCCTCTGGCGTCTCATTTCTCTCTCTCATGAATCAGTTCATCATATAAACATGAGTTCAGTCTCTGTTGTCTCATTTTTCTCTATATCGTGAATCAGTTCATCATATAATCATAAGTTCAGTCTCTGATGTCTCATTTATCTCTCTCTTATGAATCAGTTCATCATATAAACATGAGTTCAGCCTCTGGCGTCTCATTTCTCTCTCTATCGTGAATCAATTCATCATATAATCATGAGTTCAGCCTCTGGTGTCTCATTTCTCTCTCTCATGAATCAGTTCATCATATAAACATGAGTTCAGTCTCTGGTGTCTCATTTTTCTCTCTATCGTGAATCAGTTCATCATATAATCATAAGTTCAGTCTCTGGTGTCTCATTCCTCTCTCTATCGTGAATCAGTTTATCATATAATCATGAGTTCAGCCTCTGGCGTCTCATTTCTCTCTCTCTCATGAATCAGTTCATCATATAATCATGAGTTCAGCCTCTGGCGTCTCATTTATCTCTCCCTCATGAATCAGTTCATCATATAAACATGAGTTCAGTCTCTGGCGTCTCATTTATCTCTCTCTCATGAATCAGTTCATCATATAAACATGAGTTCAGCATCTGGCGTCTCATTTATCTCTCTCTCATGAATCAGTTCATCATATAAACATGAGTTCAGTCTCTGGTGTCTCATTTCTCTCTATCATGAATCAGTTCATCATATAAACATGAGTTCAGCCTCTGGCGTCTCATTTATCTCTCTCTCATGAATCAGTTCATCATATAAACATGAGTTCAGCCTCTGGCGTCTCATTCATCTCTCTCTCATGAATCAGTTCATCATATAATCATGAGTTCAGTCTCTGGCGTCTCATTTATCTCTCTCTCATGAATCAGTTCATCATATAAACATGAGTTCAGTCTCTGGCGTCTCATTTATCTCTCTCTCATGAATCAGTTCATCATATAAACATGAGTTCAGCCTCTGGCGTCTCATTTCTCTCTCTATCGTGAATCAGTTCATCATATAAACATGAGTTCAGCCTCTGGCGTCTCATTTATCTCTCTCTCATGAATCAGTTCATCATATAAACATGAGTTCAGCCTCTGGCGTCTCATTTATCTCTCTCTCATGAATCAGTTCATCATATGAACATGAGTTCAGTCTCTGGCGTCTCATTTATCTCTCTCTCATGAATCAGTTCATCATATAAACATGAGTTCAGTCTCTGGCGTCTCATTTATCTCTCTCTCATGAATCAGTTCATCATATAAACATGAGTTCAGCCTCTGGCGTCTCATTTATCTCTCTCTCATGAATCAGTTCATCATATAAACATGAGTTCAGTCTCTGGCGTCTCATTTTTCTCTATATCGTGAATCAGTTCATCATATAATCATAAGTTCAGTCTCTGATGTCTCATTTATCTCTCTCTTATGAATCAGTTCATCATATAATCATGAGTTCAGCCTCTGGCGTCTCATTTATCTCTCTCTCATGAATCAGTTCATCATATAATCATGAGTTCAGTCTCTGGCGTCTTATTTATCTCTCTCTCATGAATCAGTTCATCATATAAACATGAGTTCAGTCTCTGGCGTCTTATTTATCTCTCTCTCATGAATCAGTTCATCATATAAACATGAGTTCAGCCTCTGGCGTCTCATTTCTCTCTCTATCGTGAATCAGTTCATCATATAAACATGAGTTCAGTCTCTGGTGTCTCATTTTTCTCTATATCGTGAATCAGTTCATCATATAATCATAAGTTCAGTCTCTGATGTCTCATTTATCTCTCTCTTATGAATCAGTTCATCATATAAACATGAGATCAGCCTCTGGCGTCTCATTTATCTCTCCCTCATGAATCAGTTCATCATATAATCATAAGTTCAGTCTCTGATGTCTCATTTATCTCTCTCTTATGAATCAGTTCATCATATAATCATGAGTTCAGCCTCTGGTGTCTCATTTCTCTCTCTCATGAATCAGTTCATCATATAAACATGAGTTCAGTCTCTGGTGTCTCATTTTTCTCTATATCGTGAATCAGTTCATCATATAATCATAAGTTCAGTCTCTGATGTCTCATTTATCTCTCTCTTATGAATCAGTTCATCATATAAACATGAGTTCAGCCTCTGGCGTCTCATTTATCTCTCCCTCATGAATCAGTTCATCATATAAACATGAGTTCAGCCTCTGGCGTCTCATTTATCTCTCTCTCATGAATCATTTCATCATATAAACATGAGTTCAGTCTCTGGCGTCTCATTTATCTCTCTCTCATGAATCAGTTCATCATATAAACATGAGTTCAGCCTCTGGCGTCTCATTTATCTCTCTCTCATGAATCATTTCATCATATAAACATGAGTTCAGTCTCTGGCGTCTCATTTATCTCTATCTCATGAATCAGTTCATCATATAAACATGAGTTCAGCCTCTGGCGTCTCATTTATCTCTCTCTCATGAATCAGTTCATCATATAATCATGAGTTCAGTCTCTGGCGTCTCATTTATCTCTCTCTCATGAATCAGTTCATCATATAAACATGAGTTCAGTCTCTGGCGTCTCATTTATCTCTCTCTCATGAATCAGTTCATCATATAAACATGAGTTCAGCCTCTGGCGTCTCATTTATCTCTCTCTCATGAATCCGTTCATCATATAAACATGAGTTCAGCCTCTGGCGTCTCATTTATCTCTCTCTCATGAATCAGTTCATCATATAAACATGAGTTCAGCCTCTGGCGTCTCATTTATCTCTCTCTCATGAATCAGTTCATCATATAAACATGAGTTCAGCCTCTGGCGTCTCATTTATCTCTCCCTCATGAATCAGTTCATCATATAAACATGAGTTCAGTCTCTGGCGTCTCATTTATCTCTCTCTCATGAATCAGTTCATCATATAAACATGAGTTCAGCCTCTGGCGTCTCATTTATCTCTCTCTCATGAATCAGTTCATCATATAATCATGAGTTCAGTCTCTGGCGTCTCAGTTCTCTCTCTCATGAATCAGTTCTTCATATAAACGTGAGTTCAGCCTCTGGCGTCTCATTTATCTCTCTCTCATGAATCAGTTCATCATATAAACATGAGTTCAGTCTCTGGTGTCTCATTTCTCTCTCTATCGTGAATCAGTTCATCATATAAACATGAGTTCAGCCTCTGGCGTCTCATTTATCTCTCTCTCATGAATCAGTTCATCATATAATCATGAGTTCAATCTCTGGCGTCTCATTTCTCTCTCTCATAATTCAGTTCATCATATAAACGTGAGTTCAGCCTCTGGCGTCTCATTTATCTCTCTCTCATGAATCAGTTCATCATATAAACATGAGTTCAGTCTCTGGTGTCTCATTTCTCTCTATCGTGAATCAGTTTATCATATAATCATGAGTTCAGTCTCTGGTGTCTCATTTCTCTCTCTATCGTGAATCAGTTCATCATATAAACATGAGTTCAGTCTCTGGCGTCTCATTTCTCTCTCTATCGTGAATCAGTTCATCATATAATCATGAGTTCAGTCTCTGACGTCTCATTTCTCTCTCTATCATGAATCAGATCAACATATAATCATGAGTTCAGTCTCTGGTGTCTCATTTCTCTCTCTCATGAATCAGTTCATCATATAATCATGAGTTCAGTCTCTGGTGTCTCATTTCTTTCTATCATGAATCAGTTCATCATATAAATATGAGTTCAGTCTCTGGCGTGTCATTTCTCTCTCTATCGTGAATCAGTTCATCATATAATCACGAGTTCAGTCTCTGGTGTCTCATTTCTCTCTCTCATGAATCAGTTCATCATATAATCATGAGTTCAGTCTCTGGCGTCTCATTTCTCTTCCTCTATCGTGAATCAGTTCATCATATAATCATGAGTTCAGTCTCTGACGTCTCATTTCTCTCTCTATCATGAATCAGATCAACATATAATCATGAGTTCAGTCTCTGGTGTCTCATTTCTCTCTCTCATGAATCAGTTCATCATATAATCATGAGTTCAGTCTCTGGTGTCTCATTTCTTTCTATCATGAATCAGTTCATCATATAAATATGAGTTCAGTCTCTGGCGTGTCATTTCTCTCTCTATCGTGAATCAGTTCATCATATAATCACGAGTTCAGTCTCTGGTGTCTCATTTCTCTCTCTCATGAATCAGTTCATCATATAATCATGAGTTCAGTCTCTGGTGTCTCATTTCTCTCTATCATGAATCAGTTCATCATATAAATATGAGTTCAGTCTCTGGCGTGTCATTTCTCTCTCTCATGAATCAGTTCATCATATAATCATGAGTTCAGTCTCTGGTGTCTCATTTCTCTCTATCATGAATCAGTTCATCATATAAACATGAGTTCAGTCTCTGGCGTGTCATTTCTCTCTCTATCGTGAATCAGTTCATCATATAAATATGAGTTCAGTCTCTGGCGTGTCATTTCTCTCTCTATCATGAATCAGTTCATCATATAAATATGAGTTCAGTCTCTGGAGTGTCATTTCTCTCTCTATCGTGAATCAGTTCATCATATAATCATGAGTTCAGCCTCTGTTGTCTCATTTTTCTCTATATCGTGAATCAGTTCATCATATAATCATAAGTTCAGTCTCTGATGTCTCATTTATCTCTCTCTTATGAATCAGTTCATCATATAAACATGAGTTCAGCCTCAGGCGTCTCATTTCTCTCTCTATCGTGAATCAATTCATCATATAATCATGAGTTCAGCCTCTGGTGTCTCATTTCTCTCTCTCATGAATCAGTTCATCATATAAACATGAGTTCAGTCTCTGGTGTCTCATTTTTCTCTCTATCGTGAATCAGTTCATCATATAATCATAAGTTCAGTCTCTGGTGTCTCATTCCTCTCTCTATCGTGAATCAGTTGATCATATAATCATGAGTTCAGCCTCTGGCGTCTCATTTCTCTCTCTCTCATGAATCAGTTCATCATATAAACATGAGTTCAGCCTCTGGCGTCTCATTTATCTCTCCCTCATGAATCAGTTCATCATATAAACATGAGTTCAGTCTCTGGCGTCTCATTTATCTCTCTCTCATGAATCAGTTCATCATATAAACATGAGTTCAGCATCTGGCGTCTCATTTATCTCTCTCTCATGAATCAGTTCATCATATAAACATGAGTTCAGCCTCTGGCGTCTCATTTATCTCTCTCTCATGAATCAGTTCATCATATAAACATGAGTTCAGCCTCTGGCGTCTCATTTATCTCTCTCTCATGAATCAGTTCATCATATAAACATGAGTTCAGCCTCTGGCGTCTCATTTATCTCTCTCTCATGAATCAGTTCATCATATAATCATGAGTTCAGTCTCTGGCGTCTCAGTTCTCTCTCTCATGAATCAGTTCATCATATAAACGTGAGTTCAGCCTCTGGCGTCTCATTTATCTCTCTCTCATGAATCAGTTCATCATATAAACATGAGTTCAGTCTCTGGTGTCTCATTTCTCTCTATCATGAATCAGTTCATCATATAAACATGAGTTCAGCCTCTGGCGTCTCATTTATCTCTCTCTCATGAATCAGTTCATCATATAATCATGAGTTCAATCTCTGGTGTCTCATTTCTCTCTCTCATGAATCAGTTCATCATATAAACATGAGTTCAGTCTCTGGTGTCTCATTTCTCTCTATCGTGAATCAGTTTATCATATAATCATGAGTTCAGTCTCTGGTGTCTCATTTCTCTCTCTATCGTGAATCAGTTCATCATATAAACATGAGTTCAGTCTCTGGCGTCTCATTTCTCTCTCTATCGTGAATCAGTTCATCATATAATCATGAGTTCAGTCTCTAGCGTCTCATTTCTCTTCCTCTATCGTGAATCAGTTCATCATATAATCATGAGTTCAGTCTCTGACGTCTCATTTCTCTCTCTATCATGAATCAGATCATCATATAATCATGAGTTCAGTCTCTGGTGTCTCATTTCTCTCTCTCATGAATCAGTTCATCATATAATCATGAGTTCAGTCTCTGGTGTCTCATTTCTCTCTATCATGAATCAGTTCATCATATAAATATGAGTTCAGTCTCTGGCGTGTCATTTCTCTCTCTATCGTGAATCAGTTCATCATATAATCACGAGTTCAGTCTCTGGTGTCTCATTTTTCTCTATCATGAATCAGTTCATCATATAATCATGAGTTCAGTCTCTGGTGTCTCATTTCTCTCTATCATGAATCAGTTCATCATATAAATATGAGTTCAGTCTCTGGCGTGTCATTTCTCTCTCTCATGAATCAGTTCATCATATAATCATGAGTTCAGTCTCTGGTGTCTCATTTCTCTCTATCATGAATCAGTTCATCATATAAACATGAGTTCAGTCTCTGGCGTGTCATTTCTCTCTCTATCGTGAATCAGTTCATCATATAAATATGAGTTCAGTCTCTGGCGTGTCATTTCTCTCTCTATCATGAATCAGTTCATCATATAAATATGAGTTCAGTCTCTGGCGTGTCATTTCTCTCTCTATCGTGAATCAGTTCATCATATAATCATGAGTTCAGCCTCTGGCGTCTCATTTATCTCTCTATCGTGAATCAGTTCATCATATAAACATGAGTTCAGTCTCTGGTGTCTCATTTTTATCTATATCGTGAATCAGTTCATCATATAATCATAAGTTCAGTCTCTGATGTCTCATTTATCTCTCTCTTATGAATCCGTTCATCATATAAACATGAGTTCAGCCTCTGGCGTCTCATTTCTCTCTCTATCGTGAATCAATTCATCATATAATCATGAATTCAGCCTCTGGTGTCTCATTTCTCTCTCTCATGAATCAGTTCATCATATAAACATGAGATCAGTCTCTGGTGTCTCATTTTTCTCTCTATCGTGAATCAGTTCATCATATAATCATGAGTTCAGTCTCTGGCGTCTCATTTATCTCTCTCTCATGAATCAGTTCATCATATAAACATGAGTTCAGCCTCTGGCATCTCATTTATCTCTCTCTAATGTGAATCAGTTCATCATATAATCATGAGTTCAGCCTTTGGTGTCTCTTTTCTCTCTCTCATGAATCAGTTCATCATATAATCATGAGTTCAGTCTCTGGTGTCTCATTTTTCTCTCTATCGTGAATCATTTCATCATATAATCATAAGTTCAGTCTCTGGTGTCTCATTTATCTCTCTCTCATGAATCAGTTCATCATATAAACATGAGTTCAGTCTCTGGTGTCTCATTTCTCTCTATCATGAATCAGTTCATCATATAAACATGAGTTCAGCCTCTGGCGTCTCATTTATCTCTCTCTCATGAATCAGTTCATCATATAATCATGAGTTCAGTCTCTGGTGTCTCATTTCTCTCTATCATGAATCAGTTCATCATATAAACATGAGTTCAATCTCTGGCGTGTCATTTCTCTCTCTATCGTGAATCAGTTCATCATATAAATATGAGTTCAGTCTCTGGCGTGTCATTTCTCTCTCTATCATGAATCAGTTCATCATATAAATATGAGTTCAGTCTCTGGCGTGTCATTTCTCTCTCTATCGTGAATCAGTTCATCATATAATCATGAGTTCAGTCTCTGGTGTCTCATTTCTCTCTCTATCATGAATCAGTTCATCATATAAACATGAGTTCAGTCTCTGGTGTCTCATTTCTCTCTATCATGAATCAGTTCATCATATAAATATGAGTTCAGTCTCTGGCGTCTCATTTCTCTCTCTATCATGAATCAGTTCATCATATAAACATGAGTTCAGTCTCTGGCGTCTCATTTATCTCTCTCTCATGAATCAGTTCATCATATAAACATGAGTTCAGCCTCTGGCGTCTCATTTATCTCTCTCTCATGAATCAGTTCATCATATAAACATGAGTTCAGCCTCTGGCGTCTCATTTATCTCTCTCTCATGAATCAGTACATCATATAAACATGAGTTCAGTCTCTGGCGTCTCATTTATCTCTCTCTCATGAATCAGTTCATCATATAATCATGAGTTCAGTCTCTGGCGTCTCATTTATCTCTCTCTCATGAATCAGTTCATCATATAATCATGAGTTCAGTCTCTGGCGTCTCATTTATCTCTCTCTCATGAATCAGTTCATCATATAATCATGAGTTCAGTCTCTGGCGTCTCATTTCTCTCTCTATCGTGAATCAGTTCATCATATAAACATGAGTTCAGCCTCTGGCGTCTCATTTATCTCTCTCTCATGAATCAGTTCATCATATAAACATGAGTTCAGCCTCTGGCGTCTCATTTATCTCTCTCTCATGAATCAGTACATCATATAAACATGAGTTCAGTCTCTGGCGTCTCATTTATCTCTCTCTCATGAATCAGTTCATCATATAAACATGAGTTCAGTCTCTGGCGTCTCATTTATCTCTCTCTCATGAATCAGTTCATCATATAAACATGAGTTCAGCCTCTGGCGTCTCATTTATCTCTCTCTCATGAATCAGTTCATCATATAAACATGAGTTCAGCCTCTGGCGTCTCATTTCTCTCTCTCTCATGAATCAGTTCATCATATAAACATGAGTTCAGCCTCTGGCGTCTCATTTATCTCTCTCTCATGAATCAGTTCATCATATAAACATGAGTTCAGCCTCTGGCGTCTCATTTATCTCTCCCTCATGAATCAGTTCATCATATAAACATGAGTTCAGCCTCTGGCGTCTCATTTATCTCTCTCTCATGAATCATTTCATCATATAAACATGAGTTCAGTCTCTGGCGTCTCATTTATCTCTCTCTCATGAATCATTTCATCATATAAACATGAGTTCAGTCTCTGGCGTCTCATTTATCTCTCTCTCATGAATCAGTTCATCATATAAACATGAGTTCAGCCTCTGGCGTCTCATTTATCTCTCTCTCATGAATCAGTTCATCATATAATCATGAGTTCAGTCTCTGGCGTCTCATTTATCTCTCTCTCATGAATCAGTTCATCATATAAACATGAGTTCAGCCTCTGGCGTCTCATTTATCTCTCTCTCATGAATCAGTTCATCATATAAACATGAGTTCAGTCTCTGGTGTCTCATTTCTCTCTATCGTGAATCAGTTTATCATATAATCATGAGTTCAGTCTCTGGTGTCTCATTTCTCTCTCTATCGTGAATCAGTTCATCATATAAACATGAGTTCAGTCTCTGGCGTCTCATTTCTCTCTCTATCGTGAATCAGTTCATCATATAATCATGAGTTCAGTCTCTGGCGTCTCATTTCTCTTCCTCTATCGTGAATCAGTTCATCATATAATCATGAGTTCAGTCTCTGGTGTCTCATTTCTCTCTCTATCGTGAATCAGTTCATCATATAAACATGAGTTCAGTCTCTGGCGTCTCATTTCTCTCTCTATCGTGAATCAGTTCATCATATAATCATGAGTTCAGTCTCTGACGTCTCATTTCTCTCTCTATCATGAATCAGATCATCATATAATCATGAGTTCAGTCTCTGGTGTCTCATTTCTCTCTCTCATGAATCAGTTCATCATATAATCATGAGATCAGTCTCTGGTGTCTCATTTCTCTCTCTCTCATGAATCAGTTCATCATATAAACATGAGTTCAGCCTCTGGCGTCTCATTTATCTCTCTCTCATGAATCAGTTCATCATATAATCATGAGTTCAGCCTCTGGCGTCTCATTTATCTCTCTCTCATGAATCAGTTCATCATATAAACATGAGTTCAGCCTCTGGCGTCTCATTTATCTCTCTCTCATGAATCAGTTCATCATATAAACATGAGTTCAGTCTCTGGTGTCTCATTTTGCTCTCTATCGTGAATCAGTTCATCATATAATCATAAGTTCAGTCTCTGGTGTCTCATTTCTCTCTCTATCGTGAATCAGTTCATCATATAAACATGAGTTCAGTCTCTGGTGTCTCATTTCTCTCTCTATCGTGAATCAGTTTTTCATATAATCATGAGTTCAGTCTCTGGCGTCTCATTTGTCTCTCGATCATGAATCAGTTCATCATATAATCATGAGTTCAGTCTCTGGCGTCTCATTTCTCTCTCTATCATGAATCAGTTCATCATATAATCATGAGTTCAGTCTCTGGCGTCTCATTTCTCTGTCTATCATGAATCAGTTCATCATACAATCATGAGTTCAGTCTCTGGTGTCTCATTCCTCTCTCTATCATGAATCAGTTCATCATATAAACATGAGTTCAGTCTCTGGCGTCTCATTTATCTCTCTCTCATGAATCAGTTCATCATATAATCATGAGTTCAGTCTCTTGCGTCTCATTTATCTCTCTCTCATGAATCAGTTCATCATATAAACATGAGTTCAGTCTCTGGCGTCTCATTTATCTCTCTCTCATGAATCATTTCATCATATAAACATGAGTTCAGCCTCTGGCGTCTCATTTCTCTCTCTATCGTGAATCAGTTCATCATATAAACATGAGTTCAGCCTCTGGCGTCTCATTTATCTCTCTCTCATGAATCAGTTCATCATATAAACATGAGTTCAGCCTCTGGCGTCTCATTTATCTCTCTCTCATGAATCAGTTCATCATATAAACATGAGTTCAGCCTCTGGTGTCTCATTTCTCTCTATCATGAATCAGTTCATCATATAATCATGAGTTCAGTCTCTGGCGTCTCATTTATCTCTCTCTCATGAATCAGTTCATCATATAAACGTGAGTTCAGCCTCTGGCGTCTCATTTATCTCTCTCTCATGAATCAGTTCATCATATAATCATGAGTTCAGCCTCTGGCGTCTCATTTATCTCTCTATCGTGAATCAGTTCATCATATAAACATGAGTTCAGTCTCTGGTGTCTCATTTTTATCTATATCGTGAATCAGTTCATCATATAATCATAAGTTCAGTCTCTGATGTCTCATTTATCTCTCTCATGAATCAGTTCATCATATAAACATGAGTTCAGTCTCTGGTGTCTCATTTTTATCTATATCGTGAATCAGTTCATCATATAATCATAAGTTCAGTCTCTGGTGTCTCATTTTTCTCTCTATCGTGAATCAGTTCATCATATAATCATAAGTTCAGTCTCTGGTGTCTCATTTCTCTCTCTATCGTGAATCCGTTCATCATATAAACATGAGTTCAGCCTCTGGCGTCTCATTTCTCTCTCTATCGTGAATCAATTCATCATATAATCATGAGTTCAGCCTCTGGTGTCTCATTTCTCTCTCTCATGAATCAGTTCATCATATAAACATGAGATCAGTCTCTGGTGTCTCATTTTTCTCTCTATCGTGAATCAGTTCATCATATAATCATAAGTTCAGTCTCTGGCGTCTCATTTCTCTCTCTCATGAATCAGTTCATCATATAAACATGAGTTCAGCCTCTGGCGTCTCAATTATCTCTCTCTCATGAATCAGTTCATCATATAAACATGAGTTCAGCCTCTGGCGTCTCATTTATCTCTCTCTCATGAATCATTTCATCATATAAAAAAGAGTTCAGTCTCTGGCGTCTCATTTATCTCTCTCTCATGAATCAGTTCATCATATAAACATGAGTTCAGCCTCTGGCGTCTCATTTATCTCTCTCTCATGAATCAGTTCATCATATAATCATGAGTTCAGTCTCTGGCGTCTCATTTATCTCTCTCTCATGAATCAGTTCATCATATAAACATGAGTTCAGTCTATGGCGTCTCATTTATCTCTCTCTCATGAATCAGTTCATCATATAAACATGAGTTCAGCCCCTGGCGTCTCATTTCTCTCTCTATCGTGAATCAGTTCATCATATAAACATGAGTTCAGCCTCTGGCGTCTCATTTATCTCTCTCTCATGAATCAGTTCATCATATAAACATGAGTTCAGCCTCTGGCGTCTCATTTCTCTCTCTCATGAATCAGTTCATCATATAAACATGAGTTCAGCCTCTGGCGTCTCATTTATCTCTCTATCGTGAATCAGTTCATCATATAATCATGAGTTCAGCCTCTGGTGTCTCATTTCTCTCTCTCATGAATCAGTTCATCATATAAACATGAGTTCAGCCTCTGGCGTCTCATTTATCTCTCTCTCATGAATCAGTTCATCATATAAACATGAGTTCAGCCTCTGGCGTCTCATTTATCTCTCTCTCATGAATTAGTTCATCATATAAACATGAGTTCAGTCTCTGGCGTCTCATTTATCTCTCTCTCATGAATCAGTTCATCATATAATCATGAGTTCAGTCTCTGGCGTCTCATTTATCTCTCTCTCATGAATCAGTTCCTCATATAATCATGAGTTCAGTCTCTGGCGTCTCATTTATCTCTCTCTCATGAATCAGTTCATCATATAAACATGAGTTCAGCCTCTGGCGTCTCATTTCTCTCTCTATCGTGAATCAGTTCATCATATAATCATGAGTTCAGCCTCTGGTGTCTCATTTCTCTCTCTCATGAATCAGTTCATCATATAAACATGATTTCAGTCTCTGGTGTCTCATTTGTCTCTCTATCGTGAATCAGTTCATCAAATAATCATAAGTTCAGTCTCTGGTGTCTCATTTATCTCTCTCTTATGAATCAGTTCATCATATAAACATGAGTTCAGCCTCTGGCGTCTCCTTTCTCTCTCTATCGTGAATCAATTCATCATATAATCATGAGTTCAGCCTCTGGTGTCTCATTTCTCTCTCTATCGTGAATCCGTTCTTCATATAATCATGAGTTCAGTCTCTGGCGTCTCATTTATCTCTCGATCATGAATCAGTTGATCATATAATCATGAGTTCAGCCTCTGGCGTCTCATTTATCTCTCTCTCATGAATCATTTCATCATATAATCATGAGTTCAGCCTCTGGCGTCTCATTTATCTCTCTCTCATGAATCAGTTCATCATATAAACATGAGTTCAGCCTCTGGCGTCTCATTTATCTTTCTCTCATGAATCAGTTCATCATATAAACATGAGTTCAGTCTCTGGCATCTCATTTCTCTCTCTAATGTGAATCAGTTCATCATATAATCATGAGTTCAGCCTTTGGTGTCTCTTTTCTCTCTCTCATGAATCAGTTCATCATATAAACATGAGTTCAGTCTCTGGTGTCTCATTTATCTCTCTCTCATGAATCAGTTCATCATATAAACATGAGTTCAGCATCTGGCGTCTCATTTATCTCTCTCTCATGAATCAGTTCATCATATAAACATGAGTTCAGTCTCTGGCGTCTCATTTATCTCTCTCCCATGAATCAGTTCATCATATAAACATGAGTTCAGCCTCTGGCGTCTCATTTATCTCTCTCTCATGAATCAGTTCATCATATAAACATGAGTTCAGCCTCTGGCGTCTCATTTATCTCTCTCTCATGAATCAGTTCATCATATAATCATGAGTTCAGTCTCTGGCGTCTCAGTTCTCTCTCTCATGAATCAGTTCATCATATAAACGTGAGTTCAGCCTCTGGCGTCTCATTTATCTCTCTCTCATGAATCAGTTCATCATATAAACATGAGTTCAGTCTCTGGTTTCTCATTTCTCTCTATCATGAATCAGTTCATCATATAAACATGAGTTCAGCCTCTGGCGTCTCATTTATCTCTCTCTCATGAATCAGTTCATCATATAATCATGAGTTCAGTCTCTGGTGTCTCATTTCTCTCTATCATGAATCAGTTCATCATATAAACATGAGTTCAGTCTCTGGCGTGTCATTTCTCTCTCTATCGTGAATCAGTTCATCATATAAATATGAGTTCAGTCTCTGGCGTGTCATTTCTCTCTCTATCATGAATCAGTTCATCATATAAATATGAGTTCAGTCTCTGGCGTGTCATTTCTCTCTCTATCGTGAATCAGTTCATCATATAATCATGAGTTCAGTCTCTGGTGTCTCATTTCTCTCTCTATCATGAATCAGTTCATCATATAAACATGAGTTCAGTCTCTGGTGTCTCATTTCTCTCTATCATGAATCAGTTCATCATATAAATATGAGTTCAGTCTCTGGCGTCTCATTTCTCTCTCTATCATGAATCAGTTCATCATATAAACATGAGTTCAGTCTCTGGCGTCTCATTTATCTCTCTCTCATGAATCAGTTCATCATATAAACATGAGTTCAGCCTCTGGCGTCTCATTTATCTCTCTCTCATGAATCAGTTCATCATATAAACATGAGTTCAGCCTCTGGCGTCTCATTCATCTCTCTCTCATGAATCAGTTCATCATATAATCATGAGTTCAGTCTCTGGCGTCTCATTTATCTCTCTCTCATGAATCAGTTCATCATATAAACATGAGTTCAGTCTCTGGCGTCTCATTTATCTCTCTCTCATGAATCAGTTCATCATATAAACATGAGTTCAGCCTCTGGCGTCTCATTTCTCTCTCTATCGTGAATCAGTTCATCATATAAACATGAGTTCAGCCTCTGGCGTCTCATTTATCTCTCTCTCATGAATCAGTTCATCATATAAACATGAGTTCAGCCTCTGGCGTCTCATTTATCTCTCTCTCATGAATCAGTTCATCATATAAACATGAGTTCAGCCTCTGGCGTCTCATTTATCTCTCTCTCATGAATCAGTTCATCATATAAACATGAGTTCAGCCTCTGGCGTCTCATTTATCTCTCTCTCATGAATCAGTTCATCATATAAACATGAGTTCAGCCTCTGGCGTCTCATTTATCTCTCTCTCATGAATCAGTTCATCATATAATCATGAGTTCAGTCTCTGGCGTCTCATTTATCTCTCTCTCATGAATCAGTTCATCATATAAACATGAGTTCAGTCTATGGCGTCTCATTTATCTCTCTCTCATGAATCAGTTCATCATATAAACATGAGTTCAGCCCCTGGCGTCTCATTTCTCTCTCTATCGTGAATCAGTTCATCATATAAACATGAGTTCAGCCTCTGGCGTCTCATTTATCTCTCTCTCATGAATCAGTTCATCATATAAACATGAGTTCAGCCTCTGGCGTCTCATTTCTCTCTCTCATGAATCAGTTCATCATATAAACATGAGTTCAGCCTCTGGCGTCTCATTTATCTCTCTATCGTGAATCAGTTCATCATATAATCATGAGTTCAGCCTCTGGTGTCTCATTTCTCTCTCTCATGAATCAGTTCATCATATAAACATGAGTTCAGCCTCTGGCGTCTCATTTATCTCTCTCTCATGAATCAGTTCATCATATAAACATGAGTTCAGCCTCTGGCGTCTCATTTATCTCTCTCTCATGAATTAGTTCATCATATAAACATGAGTTCAGTCTCTGGCGTCTCATTTATCTCTCTCTCATGAATCAGTTCATCATATAATCATGAGTTCAGTCTCTGGCGTCTCATTTATCTCTCTCTCATGAATCAGTTCCTCATATAATCATGAGTTCAGTCTCTGGCGTCTCATTTATCTCTCTCTCATGAATCAGTTCATCATATAAACATGAGTTCAGCCTCTGGCGTCTCATTTCTCTCTCTATCGTGAATCAGTTCATCATATAATCATGAGTTCAGCCTCTGGTGTCTCATTTCTCTCTCTCATGAATCAGTTCATCATATAAACATGATTTCAGTCTCTGGTGTCTCATTTGTCTCTCTATCGTGAATCAGTTCATCAAATAATCATAAGTTCAGTCTCTGGTGTCTCATTTATCTCTCTCTTATGAATCAGTTCATCATATAAACATGAGTTCAGCCTCTGGCGTCTCCTTTCTCTCTCTATCGTGAATCAATTCATCATATAATCATGAGTTCAGCCTCTGGTGTCTCATTTCTCTCTCTATCGTGAATCCGTTCTTCATATAATCATGAGTTCAGTCTCTGGCGTCTCATTTATCTCTCGATCATGAATCAGTTGATCATATAATCATGAGTTCAGCCTCTGGCGTCTCATTTATCTCTCTCTCATGAATCATTTCATCATATAATCATGAGTTCAGCCTCTGGCGTCTCATTTATCTCTCTCTCATGAATCAGTTCATCATATAAACATGAGTTCAGCCTCTGGCGTCTCATTTATCTTTCTCTCATGAATCAGTTCATCATATAAACATGAGTTCAGTCTCTGGCATCTCATTTCTCTCTCTAATGTGAATCAGTTCATCATATAATCATGAGTTCAGCCTTTGGTGTCTCTTTTCTCTCTCTCATGAATCAGTTCATCATATAAACATGAGTTCAGTCTCTGGTGTCTCATTTATCTCTCTCTCATGAATCAGTTCATCATATAAACATGAGTTCAGCATCTGGCGTCTCATTTATCTCTCTCTCATGAATCAGTTCATCATATAAACATGAGTTCAGTCTCTGGCGTCTCATTTATCTCTCTCCCATGAATCAGTTCATCATATAAACATGAGTTCAGCCTCTGGCGTCTCATTTATCTCTCTCTCATGAATCAGTTCATCATATAAACATGAGTTCAGCCTCTGGCGTCTCATTTATCTCTCTCTCATGAATCAGTTCATCATATAATCATGAGTTCAGTCTCTGGCGTCTCAGTTCTCTCTCTCATGAATCAGTTCATCATATAAACGTGAGTTCAGCCTCTGGCGTCTCATTTATCTCTCTCTCATGAATCAGTTCATCATATAAACATGAGTTCAGTCTCTGGTGTCTCATTTCTCTCTATCATGAATCAGTTCATCATATAAACATGAGTTCAGCCTCTGGCGTCTCATTTATCTCTCTCTCATGAATCAATTCATCATATAATCATGAGTTCAGTCTCTGGTGTCTCATTTCTCTCTATCATGAATCAGTTCATCATATAAACATGAGTTCAGTCTCTGGCGTGTCATTTCTCTCTCTATCGTGAATCAGTTCATCATATAAATATGAGTTCAGTCTCTGGCGTGTCATTTCTCTCTCTATCATGAATCAGTTCATCATATAAATATGAGTTCAGTCTCTGGCGTGTCATTTCTCTCTCTATCGTGAATCAGTTCATCATATAATCATGAGTTCAGTCTCTGGTGTCTCATTTCTCTCTCTATCATGAATCAGTTCATCATATAAACATGAGTTCAGTCTCTGGTGTCTCATTTCTCTCTATCATGAATCAGTTCATCATATAAATATGAGTTCAGTCTCTGGCGTCTCATTTCTCTCTCTATCATGAATCAGTTCATCATATAAACATGAGTTCAGTCTCTGGCGTCTCATTTATCTCTCTCTCATGAATCAGTTCATCATATAAACATGAGTTCAGCCTCTGGCGTCTCATTTATCTCTCTCTCATGAATCAGTTCATCATATAAACATGAGTTCAGCCTCTGGCGTCTCATTCATCTCTCTCTCATGAATCAGTTCATCATATAATCATGAGTTCAGTCTCTGGCGTCTCATTTATCTCTCTCTCATGAATCAGTTCATCATATAAACATGAGTTCAGTCTCTGGCGTCTCATTTATCTCTCTCTCATGAATCAGTTCATCATATAAACATGAGTTCAGCCTCTGGCGTCTCATTTCTCTCTCTATCGTGAATCAGTTCATCATATAAACATGAGTTCAGCCTCTGGCGTCTCATTTATCTCTCTCTCATGAATCAGTTCATCATATAAACATGAGTTCAGCCTCTGGCGTCTCATTTATCTCTCTCTCATGAATCAGTTCATCATATAAACATGAGTTCAGCCTCTGGCGTCTCATTTATCTCTCTCTCATGAATCAGTTCATCATATAAACATGAGTTCAGCCTCTGGCGTCTCATTTATCTCTCTCTCATGAATCAGTTCATCATATAAACATGAGTTCAGCCTCTGGCGTCTCATTTATCTCTCTCTCATGAATCAGTTCATCATATAATCATGAGTTCAGTCTCTGGCGTCTCATTTATCTCTCTCTCATGAATCAGTTCATCATATAAACATGAGTTCAGCCTCTGGCGTCTCATTTATCTCTCTCTCATGAATCAGTTCATCATATAAACATGAGTTCAGTCTCTGGCGTCTCATTTATCTCTCTCTCATGAATCAGTTCATCATATAATCATGAGTTCAGTCTCTGGCGTCTCATTTATCTCTCTCTCATGAATCAGTTCATCATATAATCATGAGTTCAGTCTCTGGCGTCTCATTTATCTCTCTCTCATGAATCAGTTCATCATATAAACATGAGTTCAGCCTCTGGCGTCTCATTTCTCTCTCTATCGTGAATCAGTTCATCATATAATCATGAGTTCAGCCTCTGGTGTCTCATTTCTCTCTCTCATGAATCAGTTCATCATATAAACATGATATCAGTCTCTGGTGTCTCATTTTTCTCTCTATCGTGAATCAGTTCATCAAATAATCATAAGTTCAGTCTCTGGTGTCTCATTTATCTCTCTCTTATGAATCAGTTCATAATATAAACATGAGTTCAGCCTCTGGCGTCTCCTTTCTCTCTCTATCGTGAATCAATTCATCATATAATCATGAGTTCAGCCTCTGGTGTCTCATTTCTCTCTCTATCGTGAATCCGTTCTTCATATAATCATGAGTTCAGTCTCTGGCGTCTCATTTCTCTCTCGATCATGAATCAGTTGAACATATAATCATGAGTTCAGCCTCTGGCGTCTCATTTATCTCTCTCTCATGAATCAGTTCATCATATAATCATGAGTTCAGTCTCTGGCGTCTCATTTATCTCTCTCTCATGAATCAGTTCATCATATAAACATGAGTTCAGCCTCTGGCATCTCATTTCTCTCTCTAATGTGAATCAGTTCATCATATAATCATGAGTTCAGCCTTTGGTGTCTCTTTTCTCTCTCTCATGAATCAGTTCATCATATAAACATGAGTTCAGTCTCTGGTGTCTCATTTTTCTCTCTATCGTGAATCATTTCATCATATAATCATAAGTTCAGTCTCTGGTGTCTCATTTATCTCTCTCTTATGAATCAGTTCATCATATAAACATGAGTTCAGTCTCTGGCGTCTCATTTATCTCTCTCTCATGAATCAGTTCATCATATAAACATGAGTTCAGCATCTGGCGTCTCATTTATCTCTCTCTCATGAATCAGTTCATCATATAAACATGAGTTCAGCCTCTGGCGTCTCATTTATCTCTCTCCCATGAATCAGTTCATCATATAAACATGAGTTCAGCCTCTGGCGTCTCATTTATCTCTCTCTCATGAATCAGTTCATCATATAAACATGAGTTCAGCCTCTGGCGTCTCATTTATCTCTCTCTCATGAATCAGTTCATCATATAATCATGAGTTCAGTCTCTGGCGTCTCAGTTCTCTCTCTCATGAATCAGTTCATCATATAAACGTGAGTTCAGCCTCTGGCGTCTCATTTATCTCTCTCTCATGAATCAGTTCATCATATAAACATGAGTTCAGTCTCTGGTGTCTCATTTCTCTCTATCATGAATCAGTTCATCATATAAACATGAGTTCAGCCTCTGGCGTCTCATTTATCTCTCTCTCATGAATCAGTTCATCATATAATCATGAGTTCAGTCTCTGGTGTCTCATTTCTCTCTATCATGAATCAGTTCATCATATAAACATGAGTTCAGTCTCTGGCGTGTCATTTCTCTCTCTATCGCGAATCAGTTCATCATATAAATATGAGTTCAGTCTCTGGCGTGTCATTTCTCTCTCTATCATGAAACAGTTCATCATATAAATATGAGTTCAGTCTCTGGCGTGTCATTTCTCTCTCTATCGTGAATCAGTTCATCATATAATCATGAGTTCAGTCTCTGGTGTCTCATTTCTCTCTCTATCATGAATCAGTTCATCATATAAACATGAGTTCAGTCTCTGGTGTCTCATTTCTCTCTATCATGAATCAGTTCATCATATAAATATGAGTTCAGTCTCTGGCGTCTCATTTCTCTCTCTATCATGAATCAGTTCATCATATAAACATGAGTTCAGTCTCTAGCGTCTCATTTCTCTTCCTCTATCGTGAATCAGTTCATCATATAATCATGAGTTCAGTCTCTGACGTCTCATTTCTCTCTCTATCATGAATCAGATCATCATATAATCATGAGTTCAGTCTCTGGTGTCTCATTTCTCTCTCTCATGAATCAGTTCATCATATAATCATGAGTTCAGTCTCTGGTGTCTCATTTCTCTCTCTCTCATGAATCAGTTCATCATATAAATATGAGTTCAGCCTCTGGCGTCTCATTTCTCTCTCTATCGTGAATCAGTTCATCATATAAATATGAGTTCAGTCTCTGGCGTGTCATTTCTCTCTCTATCGTGAATCAGTTCATCATATAATCACGAGTTCAGTCTCTGGTGTCTCATTTTTCTCTCTCATGAATCAGTTCATCATATAATCATGAGTTCAGTCTCTGGTGTCTCATTTCTCTCTATCATGAATCAGTTCATCATATAAATATGAGTTCAGTCTCTGGCGTGTCATTTCTCTCTCTCATGAATCAGTTCATCATATAATCATGAGTTCAGTCTCTGGTGTCTCATTTCTCTCTATCATGAATCAGTTCATCATATAAACATGAGTTCAGTCTCTGGCGTGTCATTTCTCTCTCTATCGTGAATCAGTTCATCATATAAATATGAGTTCAGTCTCTGGCGTGTCATTTCTCTCTCTATCATGAATCAGTTCATCATATAAATATGAGTTCAGTCTCTGGCGTGTCATTTCTCTCTCTATCGTGAATCAGTTCATCATATAATCATGAGTTCAGCCTCTGGCGTCTCATTTATCTCTCTATCGTGAATCAGTTCATCATATAAACATGAGTTCAGTCTCTGGTGTCTCATTTTTATCTATATCGTGAATCAGTTCATCATATAATCATAAGTTCAGTCTCTGATGTCTCATTTATCTCTCTCTTATGAATCCGTTCATCATATAAACATGAGTTCAGCCTCTGGCGTCTCATTTCTCTCTCTATCGTGAATCAATTCATCATATAATCATGAATTCAGCCTCTGGTGTCTCATTTCTCTCTCTCATGAATCAGTTCATCATATAAACATGAGATCAGTCTCTGGTGTCTCATTTTTCTCTCTATCGTGAATCAGTTCATCATATAATCATAAGTTCAGTCTCTGGCGTCTCATTTCTCTCTCTATCGTGAATCCGTTCATCATATAAACATGAGTTCAGCCTCTGGCGTCTCATTTCTCTCTCTATCGTGAATCAATTCATCATATAATCATGAGTTCAGCCTCTGGTGTCTCATTTCTCTCTCTCATGAATCAGTTCATCATATAAACATGAGATCAGTCTCTGGTGTCTCATTTTTCTCTCTATCGTGAATCAGTTCATCATATAATCATGAGTTCAGTCTCTGGCGTCTCATTTATCTCTCTCTCATGAATCAGTTCATCATATAAACATGAGTTCAGCCTCTGGCATCTCATTTATCTCTCTCTAATGTGAATCAGTTCATCATATAATCATGAGTTCAGCCTTTGGTGTCTCTTTTCTCTCTCTCATGAATCAGTTCATCATATAATCATGAGTTCAGTCTCTGGTGTCTCATTTTTCTCTCTATCGTGAATCATTTCATCATATAATCATAAGTTCAGTCTCTGGTGTCTCATTTATCTCTCTCTCATGAATCAGTTCATCATATAAACATGAGTTCAGTCTCTGGTGTCTCATTTCTCTCTATCATGAATCAGTTCATCATATAAACATGAGTTCAGCCTCTGGCGTCTCATTTATCTCTCTCTCATGAATCAGTTCATCATATAATCATGAGTTCAGTCTCTGGTGTCTCATTTCTCTCTATCATGAATCAGTTCATCATATAAACATGAGTTCAATCTCTGGCGTGTCATTTCTCTCTCTATCGTGAATCAGTTCATCATATAAATATGAGTTCAGTCTCTGGCGTGTCATTTCTCTCTCTATCATGAATCAGTTCATCATATAAATATGAGTTCAGTCTCTGGCGTGTCATTTCTCTCTCTATCGTGAATCAGTTCATCATATAATCATGAGTTCAGTCTCTGGTGTCTCATTTCTCTCTCTATCATGAATCAGTTCATCATATAAACATGAGTTCAGTCTCTGGTGTCTCATTTCTCTCTATCATGAATCAGTTCATCATATAAATATGAGTTCAGTCTCTGGCGTCTCATTTCTCTCTCTATCATGAATCAGTTCATCATATAAACATGAGTTCAGTCTCTGGCGTCTCATTTATCTCTCTCTCATGAATCAGTTCATCATATAAACATGAGTTCAGCCTCTGGCGTCTCATTTATCTCTCTCTCATGAATCAGTTCATCATATAAACATGAGTTCAGCCTCTGGCGTCTCATTCATCTCTCTCTCATGAATCAGTTCATCATATAATCATGAGTTCAGTCTCTGGCGTCTCATTTATCTCTCTCTCATGAATCAGTTCATCATATAAACATGAGTTCAGTCTCTGGCGTCTCATTTATCTCTCTCTCATGAATCAGTTCATCATATAAACATGAGTTCAGCCTCTGGCGTCTCATTTCTCTCTCTATCGTGAATCAGTTCATCATATAAACATGAGTTCAGCCTCTGGCGTCTCATTTATCTCTCTCTCATGAATCAGTTCATCATATAAACATGAGTTCAGCCTCTGGCGTCTCATTTATCTCTCTCTCATGAATCAGTACATCATATAAACATGAGTTCAGTCTCTGGCGTCTCATTTATCTCTCTCTCATGAATCAGTTCATCATATAAACATGAGTTCAGTCTCTGGCGTCTCATTTATCTCTCTCTCATGAATCAGTTCATCATATAAACATGAGTTCAGCCTCTGGCGTCTCATTTATCTCTCTCTCATGAATCAGTTCATCATATAAACATGAGTTCAGCCTCTGGCGTCTCATTTCTCTCTCTCTCATGAATCAGTTCATCATATAAACATGAGTTCAGCCTCTGGCGTCTCATTTATCTCTCTCTCATGAATCAGTTCATCATATAAACATGAGTTCAGCCTCTGGCGTCTCATTTATCTCTCCCTCATGAATCAGTTCATCATATAAACATGAGTTCAGCCTCTGGCGTCTCATTTATCTCTCTCTCATGAATCATTTCATCATATAAACATGAGTTCAGTCTCTGGCGTCTCATTTATCTCTCTCTCATGAATCATTTCATCATATAAACATGAGTTCAGTCTCTGGCGTCTCATTTATCTCTCTCTCATGAATCAGTTCATCATATAAACATGAGTTCAGCCTCTGGCGTCTCATTTATCTCTCTCTCATGAATCAGTTCATCATATAATCATGAGTTCAGTCTCTGGCGTCTCATTTATCTCTCTCTCATGAATCAGTTCATCATATAAACATGAGTTCAGCCTCTGGCGTCTCATTTATCTCTCTCTCATGAATCAGTTCATCATATAAACATGAGTTCAGTCTCTGGTGTCTCATTTCTCTCTATCGTGAATCAGTTTATCATATAATCATGAGTTCAGTCTCTGGTGTCTCATTTCTCTCTCTATCGTGAATCAGTTCATCATATAAACATGAGTTCAGTCTCTGGCGTCTCATTTCTCTCTCTATCGTGAATCAGTTCATCATATAATCATGAGTTCAGTCTCTGGCGTCTCATTTCTCTTCCTCTATCGTGAATCAGTTCATCATATAATCATGAGTTCAGTCTCTGGTGTCTCATTTCTCTCTCTATCGTGAATCAGTTCATCATATAAACATGAGTTCAGTCTCTGGCGTCTCATTTCTCTCTCTATCGTGAATCAGTTCATCATATAATCATGAGTTCAGTCTCTGACGTCTCATTTCTCTCTCTATCATGAATCAGATCATCATATAATCATGAGTTCAGTCTCTGGTGTCTCATTTCTCTCTCTCATGAATCAGTTCATCATATAATCATGAGATCAGTCTCTGGTGTCTCATTTCTCTCTCTCTCATGAATCAGTTCATCATATAAACATGAGTTCAGCCTCTGGCGTCTCATTTATCTCTCTCTCATGAATCAGTTCATCATATAATCATGAGTTCAGCCTCTGGCGTCTCATTTATCTCTCTCTCATGAATCAGTTCATCATATAAACATGAGTTCAGCCTCTGGCGTCTCATTTATCTCTCTCTCATGAATCAGTTCATCATATAAACATGAGTTCAGTCTCTGGTGTCTCATTTTGCTCTCTATCGTGAATCAGTTCATCATATAATCATAAGTTCAGTCTCTGGTGTCTCATTTCTCTCTCTATCGTGAATCAGTTCATCATATAAACATGAGTTCAGTCTCTGGTGTCTCATTTCTCTCTCTATCGTGAATCAGTTTTTCATATAATCATGAGTTCAGTCTCTGGCGTCTCATTTGTCTCTCGATCATGAATCAGTTCATCATATAATCATGAGTTCAGTCTCTGGCGTCTCATTTCTCTCTCTATCATGAATCAGTTCATCATATAATCATGAGTTCAGTCTCTGGCGTCTCATTTCTCTGTCTATCATGAATCAGTTCATCATACAATCATGAGTTCAGTCTCTGGCGTCTCATTTCTCTCTCTATCATGAATCAGTTCATCATATAAACATGAGTTCAGTCTCTGGCGTCTCATTTATCTCTCTCTCATGAATCAGTTCATCATATAATCATGAGTTCAGTCTCTTGCGTCTCATTTATCTCTCTCTCATGAATCAGTTCATCATATAAACATGAGTTCAGTCTCTGGCGTCTCATTTATCTCTCTCTCATGAATCATTTCATCATATAAACATGAGTTCAGCCTCTGGCGTCTCATTTCTCTCTCTATCGTGAATCAGTTCATCATATAAACATGAGTTCAGCCTCTGGCGTCTCATTTATCTCTCTCTCATGAATCAGTTCATCATATAAACATGAGTTCAGCCTCTGGCGTCTCATTTATCTCTCTCTCATGAATCAGTTCATCATATAAACATGAGTTCAGCCTCTGGCGTCTCATTTCTCTCTCTATCGTGAATCAGTTCATCATATAAACATGAGTTCAGTCTCTGGCGTCTCATTTATCTCTCTCTCATGAATCAGTTCATCATATAAACGTGAGTTCAGCCTCTGGCGTCTCATTTATCTCTCTCTCATGAATCAGTTCATCATATAATCATGAGTTCAGCCTCTGGCGTCTCATTTATCTCTCTATCGTGAATCAGTTCATCATATAAACATGAGTTCAGTCTCTGGTGTCTCATTTTTATCTATATCGTGAATCAGTTCATCATATAATCATAAGTTCAGTCTCTGATGTCTCATTTATCTCTCTCATGAATCAGTTCATCATATAAACATGAGATCAGTCTCTGGTGTCTCATTTTTCTCTCTATCGTGAATCAGTTCATCATATAATCATAAGTTCAGTCTCTGGTGTCTCATTTCTCTCTCTATCGTGAATCCGTTCATCATATAAACATGAGTTCAGCCTCTGGCGTCTCATTTCTCTCTCTATCGTGAATCAATTCATCATATAATCATGAGTTCAGCCTCTGGCGTCTCATTTCTCTCTCTCATGAATCAGTTCATCATATAAACATGAGATCAGTCTCTGGTGTCTCATTTTTCTCTCTATCGTGAATCAGTTCATCATATAATCATAAGTTCAGTCTCTGGCGTCTCATTTCTCTCTCTCATGAATCAGTTCATCATATAAACATGAGTTCAGCCTCTGGCGTCTCAATTATCTCTCTCTCATGAATCAGTTCATCATATAAACATGAGTTCAGCCTCTGGCGTCTCATTTATCTCTCTCTCATGAATCATTTCATCATATAAAAAAGAGTTCAGTCTCTGGCGTCTCATTTATCTCTCTCTCATGAATCAGTTCATCATATAAACATGAGTTCAGCCTCTGGCGTCTCATTTATCTCTCTCTCATGAATCAGTTCATCATATAATCATGAGTTCAGTCTCTGGCGTCTCATTTATCTCTCTCTCATGAATCAGTTCATCATATAAACATGAGTTCAGCCCCTGGCGTCTCATTTCTCTCTCTATCGTGAATCAGTTCATCATATAAACATGAGTTCAGCCTCTGGCGTCTCATTTATCTCTCTCTCATGAATCAGTTCATCATATAAACATGAGTTCAGCCTCTGGCGTCTCATTTCTCTCTCTCATGAATCAGTTCATCATATAAACATGAGTTCAGCCTCTGGCGTCTCATTTATCTCTCTATCGTGAATCAGTTCATCATATAATCATGAGTTCAGCCTCTGGTGTCTCATTTCTCTCTCTCATGAATCAGTTCATCATATAAACATGAGTTCAGCCTCTGGCGTCTCATTTATCTCTCTCTCATGAATCAGTTCATCATATAAACATGAGTTCAGCCTCTGGCGTCTCATTTATCTCTCTCTCATGAATTAGTTCATCATATAAACATGAGTTCAGTCTCTGGCGTCTCATTTATCTCTCTCTCATGAATCAGTTCATCATATAATCATGAGTTCAGTCTCTGGCGTCTCATTTATCTCTCTCTCATGAATCAGTTCCTCATATAATCATGAGTTCAGTCTCTGGCGTCTCATTTATCTCTCTCTCATGAATCAGTTCATCATATAAACATGAGTTCAGCCTCTGGCGTCTCATTTCTCTCTCTATCGTGAATCAGTTCATCATATAATCATGAGTTCAGCCTCTGGTGTCTCATTTCTCTCTCTCATGAATCAGTTCATCATATAAACATGATTTCAGTCTCTGGTGTCTCATTTGTCTCTCTATCGTGAATCAGTTCATCAAATAATCATAAGTTCAGTCTCTGGTGTCTCATTTATCTCTCTCTTATGAATCAGTTCATCATATAAACATGAGTTCAGCCTCTGGCGTCTCATTTATCTCTCTCTCATGAATCAGTTCATCATATAAACATGAGTTCAGCCTTTGGTGTCTCTTTTCTCTCTCTCATGAATCAGTTCATCATATAAACATGAGTTCAGTCTCTGGTGTCTCATTTTTCTCTCTATCGTGAATCATTTCATCATATAATCATAAGTTCAGTCTCTGGTGTCTCATTTATCTCTCTCTTATGAATCAGTTCATCATATAAACATGAGTTCAGTCTCTGGCGTCTCATTTATCTCTCTCTCATGAATCAGTTCATCATATAAACATGAGTTCAGCATCTGGCGTCTCATTTATCTCTCTCTCATGAATCAGTTCATCATATAAACATGAGTTCAGCCTCTGGCGTCTCATTTATCTCTCTCCCATGAATCAGTTCATCATATAAACATGAGTTCAGCCTCTGGCGTCTCATTTATCTCTCTCTCATGAATCAGTTCATCATATAAACATGAGTTCAGCCTCTGGCGTCTCAGTTCTCTCTCTCATGAATCAGTTCATCATATAAACGTGAGTTCAGCCTCTGGCGTCTCATTTATCTCTCTCTCATGAATCAATTCATCATATAAACATGAGTTCAGTCTCTGGTGTCTCATTTCTCTCTATCATGAATCAGTTCATCATATAAACATGAGTTCAGCCTCTGGCGTCTCATTTATCTCTCTCTCATGAATCAGTTCATCATATAATCATGAGTTCAGTCTCTGGTGTCTCATTTCTCTCTATCATGAATCAGTTCATCATATAAACATGAGTTCAGTCTCTGGCGTGTCATTTCTCTCTCTATCGCGAATCAGTTCATCATATAAATATGAGTTCAGTCTCTGGCGTGTCATTTCTCTCTCTATCATGAAACAGTTCATCATATAAATATGAGTTCAGTCTCTGGTGTGTCATTTCTCTCTCTATCGTGAATCAGTTCATCATATAATCATGAGTTCAGTCTCTGGTGTCTCATTTCTCTCTCTCTCATGAATCAGTTCATCATATAAACATGAGTTCAGCCTCTGGCGTCTCATTTATCTCTCTCTCATGAATCAGTTCATCATATAATCATGAGTTCAGTCTCTGGCGTCTCAGTTCTCTCTCTCATGAATCAGTTCATCATATAAACGTGAGTTCAGCCTCTGGCGTCTCATTTATCTCTCTCTCATGAATCAGTTCATCATATAAACATGAGTTCAGTCTCTGGCGTCTCATTTATCTCTCTCTCATGAATCAGTTCATCATATAAACATGAGTTCAGCCTCTGGCGTCTCATTTATCTCTCTCTCATGAATCAGTTCATCATATAATCATGAGTTCAGTCTCTGGTGTCTCATTTCTCTCTATCATGAATCAGTTCATCATATAAACATGAGTTCAGTCTCTGGCGTGTCATTTCTCTCTCTATCGCGAATCAGTTCATCATATAAATATGAGTTCAGTCTCTGGCGTGTCATTTCTCTCTCTATCATGAAACAGTTCATCATATAAATATGAGTTCAGTCTCTGGCGTGTCATTTCTCTCTCTATCGTGAATCAGTTCATCATATAATCATGAGTTCAGTCTCTGGTGTCTCATTTCTCTCTCTATCATGAATCAGTTCATCATATAAACATGAGTTCAGTCTCTGGTGTCTCATTTCTCTCTATCATGAATCAGTTCATCATATAAATATGAGTTCAGTCTCTGGCGTCTCATTTCTCTCTCTATCATGAATCAGTTCATCATATAAACATGAGTTCAGTCTCTGGCGTCTCATTTATCTCTCTCTCATGAATCAGTTCATCATATAAACATGAGTTCAGCCTCTGGCGTCTCATTTATCTCTCTCTCATGAATCAGTTCATCATATAAACATGAGTTCAGCCTCTGGCGTCTCATTCATCTCTCTCTCATGAATCAGTTCATCATATAAACATGAGTTCAGCCTCTGGCGTCTCATTTATCTCTCTCTCATGAATCAGTTCATCATATAATCATGAGTTCAGCCTCTGGCGTCTCATTTATCTCTCTCTCATTAATCAGTTCATCATATAAACATGAGTTCAGCCTCTGGCGTCTCATTTATCTCTCTCTCATGAATCAGTTCATCATATAAACATGAGTTCAGTCTCTGGTGTCTCATTTCTCTCTCTATCGTGAATCAGTTCATCATATAAACATGAGTTCAGTCTCTGGTGTCTCATTTCTCTCTCTATCGTGAATCAGTTTTTCATATAATCATGAGTTCAGTCTCTGGCGTCTCATTTGTCTCTCGATCATGAATCAGTTCATCATATAATCATGAGTTCAGTCTCTGGCGTCTCATTTCTCTCTCTATCATGAATCAGTTCATCATATAATCATGAGTTCAGTCTCTGGCGTCTCATTTCTCTGTCTATCATGAATCAGTTCATCATACAATCATGAGTTCAGTCTCTGGTGTCTCATTCCTCTCTCTATCGTGAATCAGTTCATCATATAATCATGAGTTCAGTCTCTGGCGTCTCATTTCTCTGTCTATCATGAATCAGTTCATCATACAATCATGAGTTCAGTCTCTGGTGTCTCATTCCTCTCTCTATCATGAATCAGTTCATCATATAAACATGAGTTCAGTCTCTGGCGTCTCATTTATCTCTCTCTCATGAATCAGTTCATCATATAATCATGAGTTCAGTCTCTTGCGTCTCATTTATCTCTCTCTCATGAATCAGTTCATCATATAAACATGAGTTCAGTCTCTGGCGTCTCATTTATCTCTCTCTCATGAATCATTTCATCATATAAACATGAGTTCAGCCTCTGGCGTCTCATTTCTCTCTCTATCGTGAATCAGTTCATCATATAAACATGAGTTCAGCCTCTGGCGTCTCATTTATCTCTCTCTCATGAATCAGTTTATCATATAAACATGAGTTCAGCCTCTGGCGTCTCATTTATCTCTCTCTCATGAATCAGTTCATCATATAAACATGAGTTCAGCCTCTGGCGTCTCATTTCTCTCTCTATCGTGAATCAGTTCATCATATAAACATGAGTTCAGCCTCTGGCGTCTCATTTATCTCTCTCTCATGAATCAGTTCATCATATAATCATGAGTTCAGCCTCTGGCGTCTCATTTATCTCTCTATCGTGAATCAGTTCATCATATAAACATGAGTTCAGTCTCTGGTGTCTCATTTTTATCTATATCGTGAATCAGTTCATCATATAATCATAAGTTCAGTCTCTGATGTCTCATTTATCTCTCTCTTATGAATCCGTTCATCATATAAACATGAGTTCAGCCTCTGGCGTCTCATTTCTCTCTCTATCGTGAATCAATTCATCATATAATCATGAATTCAGCCTCTGGTGTCTCATTTCTCTCTCTCATGAATCAGTTCATCATATAAACATGAGATCAGTCTCTGGTGTCTCATTTTTCTCTCTATCGTGAATCAGTTCATCATATAATCATAAGTTCAGTCTCTGGTGTCTCATTTCTCTCTCTATCGTGAATCCGTTCATCATATAAACATGAGTTCAGCCTCTGGCGTCTCATTTCTCTCTCTATCGTGAATCAATTCATCATATAATCATGAGTTCAGCCTCTGGTGTCTCATTTCTCTCTCTCATGAATCACTTCATCATATAAACATGAGATCAGTCTCTGGTGTCTCATTTTTCTCTCTATCGTGAATCAGTTCATCATATAATCATAAGTTCAGTCTCTGGCGTCTCATTTCTCTCTCTATCGTGAATCAGTTCATCATATAAACATGAGTTCAGCCTCTGGCGTCTCAATTATCTCTCTCTCATGAATCAGTTCATCATATAAACATGAGTTCAGCCTCTGGCGTCTCAATTATCTCTCTCTCATGAATCAGTTCATCATATAAACATGAGTTCAGCCTCTGGCGTCTCATTTATCTCTCTCTCATGAATCATTTCATCATATAAAAAAGAGTTCAGTCTCTGGCGTCTCATTTATCTCTCTCTCATGAATCAGTTCATCATATAAACATGAGTTCAGCCTCTGGCGTCTCATTTATCTCTCTCTCATGAATCAGTTCATCATATAATCATGAGTTCAGTCTCTGGCGTCTCATTTATCTCTCTCTCATGAATCAGTTCATCATATAAACATGAGTTCAGTCTATGGCGTCTCATTTATCTCTCTCTCATGAATCAGTTCATCATATAAACATGAGTTCAGCCCCTGGCGTCTCATTTCTCTCTCTATCGTGAATCAGTTCATCATATAAACATGAGTTCAGCCTCTGGCGTCTCATTTATCTCTCTCTCATGAATCAGTTCATCATATAAACATGAGTTCAGCCTCTGGCGTCTCATTTCTCTCTCTCATGAATCAGTTCATCATATAAACATGAGTTCAGCCTCTGGCGTCTCATTTATCTCTCTATCGTGAATCAGTTCATCATATAATCATGAGTTCAGCCTCTGGTGTCTCATTTCTCTCTCTCATGAATCAGTTCATCATATAAACATGAGTTCAGCCTCTGGCGTCTCATTTATCTCTCTCTCATGAATCAGTTCATCATATAATCATGAGTTCAGTCTCTGGTGTCTCATTTCTCTCTCTCTCATGAATCAGTTCATCATATAAATATGAGTTCAGCCTCTGGCGTCTCATTTCTCTCTCTATCGTGAATCAGTTCATCATATAAATATGAGTTCAGTCTCTGGCGTGTCATTTCTCTCTCTATCGTGAATCAGTTCATCATATAATCACGAGTTCAGTCTCTGGTGTCTCATTTTTCTCTCTCATGAATCAGTTCATCATATAATCATGAGTTCAGTCTCTGGTGTCTCATTTCTCTCTATCATGAATCAGTTCATCATATAAATATGAGTTCAGTCTCTGGCGTGTCATTTCTCTCTCTCATGAATCAGTTCATCATATAATCATGAGTTCAGTCTCTGGTGTCTCATTTCTCTCTATCATGAATCAGTTCATCATATAAACATGAGTTCAGTCTCTGGCGTGTCATTTCTCTCTCTATCGTGAATCAGTTCATCATATAAATATGAGTTCAGTCTCTGGCGTGTCATTTCTCTCTCTATCATGAATCAGTTCATCATATAAATATGAGTTCAGTCTCTGGCGTGTCATTTCTCTCTCTATCGTGAATCAGTTCATCATATAATCATGAGTTCAGCCTCTGGCGTCTCATTTATCTCTCTATCGTGAATCAGTTCATCATATAAACATGAGTTCAGTCTCTGGTGTCTCATTTTTATCTATATCGTGAAT
The DNA here is from genome assembly GCF_949357685.1 of Gobio gobio. Classification (NCBI taxonomy): domain Eukaryota; kingdom Metazoa; phylum Chordata; class Actinopteri; order Cypriniformes; family Gobionidae; genus Gobio; species Gobio gobio. Next base: position 23,483 of record NW_027645636.1, on the reverse strand, counting down.
CAGTTCATCATATAATCATAAGTTCAGTCTCTGATGTCTCATTTATCTCTCTCTTATGAATCCGTTCATCATATAAACATGAGTTCAGCCTCTGGCGTCTCATTTCTCTCTCTATCGTGAATCAATTCATCATATAATCATGAATTCAGCCTCTGGTGTCTCATTTCTCTCTCTCATGAATCAGTTCATCATATAAACATGAGATCAGTCTCTGGTGTCTCATTTTTCTCTCTATCGTGAATCAGTTCATCATATAATCATAAGTTCAGTCTCTGGCGTCTCATTTCTCTCTCTATCGTGAATCCGTTCATCATATAAACATGAGTTCAGCCTCTGGCGTCTCATTTCTCTCTCTATCGTGAATCAATTCATCATATAATCATGAGTTCAGCCTCTGGTGTCTCATTTCTCTCTCTCATGAATCAGTTCATCATATAAACATGAGATCAGTCTCTGGTGTCTCATTTTTCTCTCTATCGTGAATCAGTTCATCATATAATCATGAGTTCAGTCTCTGGCGTCTCATTTATCTCTCTCTCATGAATCAGTTCATCATATAAACATGAGTTCAGCCTCTGGCATCTCATTTATCTCTCTCTAATGTGAATCAGTTCATCATATAATCATGAGTTCAGCCTTTGGTGTCTCTTTTCTCTCTCTCATGAATCAGTTCATCATATAATCATGAGTTCAGTCTCTGGTGTCTCATTTTTCTCTCTATCGTGAATCATTTCATCATATAATCATAAGTTCAGTCTCTGGTGTCTCATTTATCTCTCTCTCATGAATCAGTTCATCATATAAACATGAGTTCAGTCTCTGGTGTCTCATTTCTCTCTATCATGAATCAGTTCATCATATAAACATGAGTTCAGCCTCTGGCGTCTCATTTATCTCTCTCTCATGAATCAGTTCATCATATAATCATGAGTTCAGTCTCTGGTGTCTCATTTCTCTCTATCATGAATCAGTTCATCATATAAACATGAGTTCAATCTCTGGCGTGTCATTTCTCTCTCTATCGTGAATCAGTTCATCATATAAATATGAGTTCAGTCTCTGGCGTGTCATTTCTCTCTCTATCATGAATCAGTTCATCATATAAATATGAGTTCAGTCTCTGGCGTGTCATTTCTCTCTCTATCGTGAATCAGTTCATCATATAATCATGAGTTCAGTCTCTGGTGTCTCATTTCTCTCTCTATCATGAATCAGTTCATCATATAAACATGAGTTCAGTCTCTGGTGTCTCATTTCTCTCTATCATGAATCAGTTCATCATATAAATATGAGTTCAGTCTCTGGCGTCTCATTTCTCTCTCTATCATGAATCAGTTCATCATATAAACATGAGTTCAGTCTCTGGCGTCTCATTTATCTCTCTCTCATGAATCAGTTCATCATATAAACATGAGTTCAGCCTCTGGCGTCTCATTTATCTCTCTCTCATGAATCAGTTCATCATATAAACATGAGTTCAGCCTCTGGCGTCTCATTCATCTCTCTCTCATGAATCAGTTCATCATATAATCATGAGTTCAGTCTCTGGCGTCTCATTTATCTCTCTCTCATGAATCAGTTCATCATATAAACATGAGTTCAGTCTCTGGCGTCTCATTTATCTCTCTCTCATGAATCAGTTCATCATATAAACATGAGTTCAGCCTCTGGCGTCTCATTTCTCTCTCTATCGTGAATCAGTTCATCATATAAACATGAGTTCAGCCTCTGGCGTCTCATTTATCTCTCTCTCATGAATCAGTTCATCATATAAACATGAGTTCAGCCTCTGGCGTCTCATTTATCTCTCTCTCATGAATCAGTACATCATATAAACATGAGTTCAGTCTCTGGCGTCTCATTTATCTCTCTCTCATGAATCAGTTCATCATATAAACATGAGTTCAGTCTCTGGCGTCTCATTTATCTCTCTCTCATGAATCAGTTCATCATATAAACATGAGTTCAGCCTCTGGCGTCTCATTTATCTCTCTCTCATGAATCAGTTCATCATATAAACATGAGTTCAGCCTCTGGCGTCTCATTTCTCTCTCTCTCATGAATCAGTTCATCATATAAACATGAGTTCAGCCTCTGGCGTCTCATTTATCTCTCTCTCATGAATCAGTTCATCATATAAACATGAGTTCAGCCTCTGGCGTCTCATTTATCTCTCCCTCATGAATCAGTTCATCATATAAACATGAGTTCAGCCTCTGGCGTCTCATTTATCTCTCTCTCATGAATCATTTCATCATATAAACATGAGTTCAGTCTCTGGCGTCTCATTTATCTCTCTCTCATGAATCATTTCATCATATAAACATGAGTTCAGTCTCTGGCGTCTCATTTATCTCTCTCTCATGAATCAGTTCATCATATAAACATGAGTTCAGCCTCTGGCGTCTCATTTATCTCTCTCTCATGAATCAGTTCATCATATAATCATGAGTTCAGTCTCTGGCGTCTCATTTATCTCTCTCTCATGAATCAGTTCATCATATAAACATGAGTTCAGCCTCTGGCGTCTCATTTATCTCTCTCTCATGAATCAGTTCATCATATAAACATGAGTTCAGTCTCTGGTGTCTCATTTCTCTCTATCGTGAATCAGTTTATCATATAATCATGAGTTCAGTCTCTGGTGTCTCATTTCTCTCTCTATCGTGAATCAGTTCATCATATAAACATGAGTTCAGTCTCTGGCGTCTCATTTCTCTCTCTATCGTGAATCAGTTCATCATATAATCATGAGTTCAGTCTCTGGCGTCTCATTTCTCTTCCTCTATCGTGAATCAGTTCATCATATAATCATGAGTTCAGTCTCTGGTGTCTCATTTCTCTCTCTATCGTGAATCAGTTCATCATATAAACATGAGTTCAGTCTCTGGCGTCTCATTTCTCTCTCTATCGTGAATCAGTTCATCATATAATCATGAGTTCAGTCTCTGACGTCTCATTTCTCTCTCTATCATGAATCAGATCATCATATAATCATGAGTTCAGTCTCTGGTGTCTCATTTCTCTCTCTCATGAATCAGTTCATCATATAATCATGAGATCAGTCTCTGGTGTCTCATTTCTCTCTCTCTCATGAATCAGTTCATCATATAAACATGAGTTCAGCCTCTGGCGTCTCATTTATCTCTCTCTCATGAATCAGTTCATCATATAATCATGAGTTCAGCCTCTGGCGTCTCATTTATCTCTCTCTCATGAATCAGTTCATCATATAAACATGAGTTCAGCCTCTGGCGTCTCATTTATCTCTCTCTCATGAATCAGTTCATCATATAAACATGAGTTCAGTCTCTGGTGTCTCATTTTGCTCTCTATCGTGAATCAGTTCATCATATAATCATAAGTTCAGTCTCTGGTGTCTCATTTCTCTCTCTATCGTGAATCAGTTCATCATATAAACATGAGTTCAGTCTCTGGTGTCTCATTTCTCTCTCTATCGTGAATCAGTTTTTCATATAATCATGAGTTCAGTCTCTGGCGTCTCATTTGTCTCTCGATCATGAATCAGTTCATCATATAATCATGAGTTCAGTCTCTGGCGTCTCATTTCTCTCTCTATCATGAATCAGTTCATCATATAATCATGAGTTCAGTCTCTGGCGTCTCATTTCTCTGTCTATCATGAATCAGTTCATCATACAATCATGAGTTCAGTCTCTGGCGTCTCATTTCTCTCTCTATCATGAATCAGTTCATCATATAAACATGAGTTCAGTCTCTGGCGTCTCATTTATCTCTCTCTCATGAATCAGTTCATCATATAATCATGAGTTCAGTCTCTTGCGTCTCATTTATCTCTCTCTCATGAATCAGTTCATCATATAAACATGAGTTCAGTCTCTGGCGTCTCATTTATCTCTCTCTCATGAATCATTTCATCATATAAACATGAGTTCAGCCTCTGGCGTCTCATTTCTCTCTCTATCGTGAATCAGTTCATCATATAAACATGAGTTCAGCCTCTGGCGTCTCATTTATCTCTCTCTCATGAATCAGTTCATCATATAAACATGAGTTCAGCCTCTGGCGTCTCATTTATCTCTCTCTCATGAATCAGTTCATCATATAAACATGAGTTCAGCCTCTGGCGTCTCATTTCTCTCTCTATCGTGAATCAGTTCATCATATAAACATGAGTTCAGTCTCTGGCGTCTCATTTATCTCTCTCTCATGAATCAGTTCATCATATAAACGTGAGTTCAGCCTCTGGCGTCTCATTTATCTCTCTCTCATGAATCAGTTCATCATATAATCATGAGTTCAGCCTCTGGCGTCTCATTTATCTCTCTATCGTGAATCAGTTCATCATATAAACATGAGTTCAGTCTCTGGTGTCTCATTTTTATCTATATCGTGAATCAGTTCATCATATAATCATAAGTTCAGTCTCTGATGTCTCATTTATCTCTCTCATGAATCAGTTCATCATATAAACATGAGATCAGTCTCTGGTGTCTCATTTTTCTCTCTATCGTGAATCAGTTCATCATATAATCATAAGTTCAGTCTCTGGTGTCTCATTTCTCTCTCTATCGTGAATCCGTTCATCATATAAACATGAGTTCAGCCTCTGGCGTCTCATTTCTCTCTCTATCGTGAATCAATTCATCATATAATCATGAGTTCAGCCTCTGGCGTCTCATTTCTCTCTCTCATGAATCAGTTCATCATATAAACATGAGATCAGTCTCTGGTGTCTCATTTTTCTCTCTATCGTGAATCAGTTCATCATATAATCATAAGTTCAGTCTCTGGCGTCTCATTTCTCTCTCTCATGAATCAGTTCATCATATAAACATGAGTTCAGCCTCTGGCGTCTCAATTATCTCTCTCTCATGAATCAGTTCATCATATAAACATGAGTTCAGCCTCTGGCGTCTCATTTATCTCTCTCTCATGAATCATTTCATCATATAAAAAAGAGTTCAGTCTCTGGCGTCTCATTTATCTCTCTCTCATGAATCAGTTCATCATATAAACATGAGTTCAGCCTCTGGCGTCTCATTTATCTCTCTCTCATGAATCAGTTCATCATATAATCATGAGTTCAGTCTCTGGCGTCTCATTTATCTCTCTCTCATGAATCAGTTCATCATATAAACATGAGTTCAGCCCCTGGCGTCTCATTTCTCTCTCTATCGTGAATCAGTTCATCATATAAACATGAGTTCAGCCTCTGGCGTCTCATTTATCTCTCTCTCATGAATCAGTTCATCATATAAACATGAGTTCAGCCTCTGGCGTCTCATTTCTCTCTCTCATGAATCAGTTCATCATATAAACATGAGTTCAGCCTCTGGCGTCTCATTTATCTCTCTATCGTGAATCAGTTCATCATATAATCATGAGTTCAGCCTCTGGTGTCTCATTTCTCTCTCTCATGAATCAGTTCATCATATAAACATGAGTTCAGCCTCTGGCGTCTCATTTATCTCTCTCTCATGAATCAGTTCATCATATAAACATGAGTTCAGCCTCTGGCGTCTCATTTATCTCTCTCTCATGAATTAGTTCATCATATAAACATGAGTTCAGTCTCTGGCGTCTCATTTATCTCTCTCTCATGAATCAGTTCATCATATAATCATGAGTTCAGTCTCTGGCGTCTCATTTATCTCTCTCTCATGAATCAGTTCCTCATATAATCATGAGTTCAGTCTCTGGCGTCTCATTTATCTCTCTCTCATGAATCAGTTCATCATATAAACATGAGTTCAGCCTCTGGCGTCTCATTTCTCTCTCTATCGTGAATCAGTTCATCATATAATCATGAGTTCAGCCTCTGGTGTCTCATTTCTCTCTCTCATGAATCAGTTCATCATATAAACATGATTTCAGTCTCTGGTGTCTCATTTGTCTCTCTATCGTGAATCAGTTCATCAAATAATCATAAGTTCAGTCTCTGGTGTCTCATTTATCTCTCTCTTATGAATCAGTTCATCATATAAACATGAGTTCAGCCTCTGGCGTCTCATTTATCTCTCTCTCATGAATCAGTTCATCATATAAACATGAGTTCAGCCTTTGGTGTCTCTTTTCTCTCTCTCATGAATCAGTTCATCATATAAACATGAGTTCAGTCTCTGGTGTCTCATTTTTCTCTCTATCGTGAATCATTTCATCATATAATCATAAGTTCAGTCTCTGGTGTCTCATTTATCTCTCTCTTATGAATCAGTTCATCATATAAACATGAGTTCAGTCTCTGGCGTCTCATTTATCTCTCTCTCATGAATCAGTTCATCATATAAACATGAGTTCAGCATCTGGCGTCTCATTTATCTCTCTCTCATGAATCAGTTCATCATATAAACATGAGTTCAGCCTCTGGCGTCTCATTTATCTCTCTCCCATGAATCAGTTCATCATATAAACATGAGTTCAGCCTCTGGCGTCTCATTTATCTCTCTCTCATGAATCAGTTCATCATATAAACATGAGTTCAGCCTCTGGCGTCTCAGTTCTCTCTCTCATGAATCAGTTCATCATATAAACGTGAGTTCAGCCTCTGGCGTCTCATTTATCTCTCTCTCATGAATCAATTCATCATATAAACATGAGTTCAGTCTCTGGTGTCTCATTTCTCTCTATCATGAATCAGTTCATCATATAAACATGAGTTCAGCCTCTGGCGTCTCATTTATCTCTCTCTCATGAATCAGTTCATCATATAATCATGAGTTCAGTCTCTGGTGTCTCATTTCTCTCTATCATGAATCAGTTCATCATATAAACATGAGTTCAGTCTCTGGCGTGTCATTTCTCTCTCTATCGCGAATCAGTTCATCATATAAATATGAGTTCAGTCTCTGGCGTGTCATTTCTCTCTCTATCATGAAACAGTTCATCATATAAATATGAGTTCAGTCTCTGGTGTGTCATTTCTCTCTCTATCGTGAATCAGTTCATCATATAATCATGAGTTCAGTCTCTGGTGTCTCATTTCTCTCTCTCTCATGAATCAGTTCATCATATAAACATGAGTTCAGCCTCTGGCGTCTCATTTATCTCTCTCTCATGAATCAGTTCATCATATAATCATGAGTTCAGTCTCTGGCGTCTCAGTTCTCTCTCTCATGAATCAGTTCATCATATAAACGTGAGTTCAGCCTCTGGCGTCTCATTTATCTCTCTCTCATGAATCAGTTCATCATATAAACATGAGTTCAGTCTCTGGCGTCTCATTTATCTCTCTCTCATGAATCAGTTCATCATATAAACATGAGTTCAGCCTCTGGCGTCTCATTTATCTCTCTCTCATGAATCAGTTCATCATATAATCATGAGTTCAGTCTCTGGTGTCTCATTTCTCTCTATCATGAATCAGTTCATCATATAAACATGAGTTCAGTCTCTGGCGTGTCATTTCTCTCTCTATCGCGAATCAGTTCATCATATAAATATGAGTTCAGTCTCTGGCGTGTCATTTCTCTCTCTATCATGAAACAGTTCATCATATAAATATGAGTTCAGTCTCTGGCGTGTCATTTCTCTCTCTATCGTGAATCAGTTCATCATATAATCATGAGTTCAGTCTCTGGTGTCTCATTTCTCTCTCTATCATGAATCAGTTCATCATATAAACATGAGTTCAGTCTCTGGTGTCTCATTTCTCTCTATCATGAATCAGTTCATCATATAAATATGAGTTCAGTCTCTGGCGTCTCATTTCTCTCTCTATCATGAATCAGTTCATCATATAAACATGAGTTCAGTCTCTGGCGTCTCATTTATCTCTCTCTCATGAATCAGTTCATCATATAAACATGAGTTCAGCCTCTGGCGTCTCATTTATCTCTCTCTCATGAATCAGTTCATCATATAAACATGAGTTCAGCCTCTGGCGTCTCATTCATCTCTCTCTCATGAATCAGTTCATCATATAAACATGAGTTCAGCCTCTGGCGTCTCATTTATCTCTCTCTCATGAATCAGTTCATCATATAATCATGAGTTCAGCCTCTGGCGTCTCATTTATCTCTCTCTCATGAATCAGTTCATCATATAAACATGAGTTCAGCCTCTGGCGTCTCATTTATCTCTCTCTCATGAATCAGTTCATCATATAAACATGAGTTCAGTCTCTGGTGTCTCATTTCTCTCTCTATCGTGAATCAGTTCATCATATAAACATGAGTTCAGTCTCTGGTGTCTCATTTCTCTCTCTATCGTGAATCAGTTTTTCATATAATCATGAGTTCAGTCTCTGGCGTCTCATTTGTCTCTCGATCATGAATCAGTTCATCATATAATCATGAGTTCAGTCTCTGGCGTCTCATTTCTCTCTCTATCATGAATCAGTTCATCATATAATCATGAGTTCAGTCTCTGGCGTCTCATTTCTCTGTCTATCATGAATCAGTTCATCATACAATCATGAGTTCAGTCTCTGGTGTCTCATTCCTCTCTCTATCGTGAATCAGTTCATCATATAATCATGAGTTCAGTCTCTGGCGTCTCATTTCTCTGTCTATCATGAATCAGTTCATCATACAATCATGAGTTCAGTCTCTGGTGTCTCATTCCTCTCTCTATCATGAATCAGTTCATCATATAAACATGAGTTCAGTCTCTGGCGTCTCATTTATCTCTCTCTCATGAATCAGTTCATCATATAATCATGAGTTCAGTCTCTTGCGTCTCATTTATCTCTCTCTCATGAATCAGTTCATCATATAAACATGAGTTCAGTCTCTGGCGTCTCATTTATCTCTCTCTCATGAATCATTTCATCATATAAACATGAGTTCAGCCTCTGGCGTCTCATTTCTCTCTCTATCGTGAATCAGTTCATCATATAAACATGAGTTCAGCCTCTGGCGTCTCATTTATCTCTCTCTCATGAATCAGTTTATCATATAAACATGAGTTCAGCCTCTGGCGTCTCATTTATCTCTCTCTCATGAATCAGTTCATCATATAAACATGAGTTCAGCCTCTGGCGTCTCATTTCTCTCTCTATCGTGAATCAGTTCATCATATAAACATGAGTTCAGCCTCTGGCGTCTCATTTATCTCTCTCTCATGAATCAGTTCATCATATAATCATGAGTTCAGCCTCTGGCGTCTCATTTATCTCTCTATCGTGAATCAGTTCATCATATAAACATGAGTTCAGTCTCTGGTGTCTCATTTTTATCTATATCGTGAATCAGTTCATCATATAATCATAAGTTCAGTCTCTGATGTCTCATTTATCTCTCTCTTATGAATCCGTTCATCATATAAACATGAGTTCAGCCTCTGGCGTCTCATTTCTCTCTCTATCGTGAATCAATTCATCATATAATCATGAATTCAGCCTCTGGTGTCTCATTTCTCTCTCTCATGAATCAGTTCATCATATAAACATGAGATCAGTCTCTGGTGTCTCATTTTTCTCTCTATCGTGAATCAGTTCATCATATAATCATAAGTTCAGTCTCTGGTGTCTCATTTCTCTCTCTATCGTGAATCCGTTCATCATATAAACATGAGTTCAGCCTCTGGCGTCTCATTTCTCTCTCTATCGTGAATCAATTCATCATATAATCATGAGTTCAGCCTCTGGTGTCTCATTTCTCTCTCTCATGAATCACTTCATCATATAAACATGAGATCAGTCTCTGGTGTCTCATTTTTCTCTCTATCGTGAATCAGTTCATCATATAATCATAAGTTCAGTCTCTGGCGTCTCATTTCTCTCTCTATCGTGAATCAGTTCATCATATAAACATGAGTTCAGCCTCTGGCGTCTCAATTATCTCTCTCTCATGAATCAGTTCATCATATAAACATGAGTTCAGCCTCTGGCGTCTCAATTATCTCTCTCTCATGAATCAGTTCATCATATAAACATGAGTTCAGCCTCTGGCGTCTCATTTATCTCTCTCTCATGAATCATTTCATCATATAAAAAAGAGTTCAGTCTCTGGCGTCTCATTTATCTCTCTCTCATGAATCAGTTCATCATATAAACATGAGTTCAGCCTCTGGCGTCTCATTTATCTCTCTCTCATGAATCAGTTCATCATATAATCATGAGTTCAGTCTCTGGCGTCTCATTTATCTCTCTCTCATGAATCAGTTCATCATATAAACATGAGTTCAGTCTATGGCGTCTCATTTATCTCTCTCTCATGAATCAGTTCATCATATAAACATGAGTTCAGCCCCTGGCGTCTCATTTCTCTCTCTATCGTGAATCAGTTCATCATATAAACATGAGTTCAGCCTCTGGCGTCTCATTTATCTCTCTCTCATGAATCAGTTCATCATATAAACATGAGTTCAGCCTCTGGCGTCTCATTTCTCTCTCTCATGAATCAGTTCATCATATAAACATGAGTTCAGCCTCTGGCGTCTCATTTATCTCTCTATCGTGAATCAGTTCATCATATAATCATGAGTTCAGCCTCTGGTGTCTCATTTCTCTCTCTCATGAATCAGTTCATCATATAAACATGAGTTCAGCCTCTGGCGTCTCATTTATCTCTCTCTCATGAATCAGTTCATCATATAAACATGAGTTCAGCCTCTGGCGTCTCATTTATCTCTCTCTCATGAATTAGTTCATCATATAAACATGAGTTCAGTCTCTGGCGTCTCATTTATCTCTCTCTCATGAATCAGTTCATCATATAATCATGAGTTCAGTCTCTGGCGTCTCATTTATCTCTCTCTCATGAATCAGTTCCTCATATAATCATGAGTTCAGTCTCTGGCGTCTCATTTATCTCTCTCTCATGAATCAGTTCATCATATAAACATGAGTTCAGCCTCTGGCGTCTCATTTCTCTCTCTATCGTGAATCAGTTCATCATATAATCATGAGTTCAGCCTCTGGTGTCTCATTTCTCTCTCTCATGAATCAGTTCATCATATAAACATGATTTCAGTCTCTGGTGTCTCATTTGTCTCTCTATCGTGAATCAGTTCATCAAATAATCATAAGTTCAGTCTCTGGTGTCTCATTTATCTCTCTCTTATGAATCAGTTCATCATATAAACATGAGTTCAGCCTCTGGCGTCTCCTTTCTCTCTCTATCGTGAATCAATTCATCATATAATCATGAGTTCAGCCTCTGGTGTCTCATTTCTCTCTCTATCGTGAATCCGTTCTTCATATAATCATGAGTTCAGTCTCTGGCGTCTCATTTATCTCTCGATCATGAATCAGTTGATCATATAATCATGAGTTCAGCCTCTGGCGTCTCATTTATCTCTCTCTCATGAATCATTTCATCATATAATCATGAGTTCAGCCTCTGGCGTCTCATTTATCTCTCTCTCATGAATCAGTTCATCATATAATCATGAGTTCAGTCTCTGGCGTCTCATTTATCTTTCTCTCATGAATCAGTTCATCATATAAACATGAGTTCAGTCTCTGGCATCTCATTTATCTCTCTCTCATGAATCAGTTCATCATATAATCATGAGTTCAGTCTCTGGCGTCTCATTTATCTTTCTCTCATGAATCAGTTCATCATATAAACATGAGTTCAGTCTCTGGCATCTCTTTTCTCTCTCTCATGAATCAGTTCATCATATAAACATGAGTTCAGTCTCTGGTGTCTCATTTATCTCTCTCTCATGAATCAGTTCATCATATAAACATGAGTTCAGCATCTGGCGTCTCATTTATCTCTCTCTCATGAATCAGTTCATCATATAAACATGAGTTCAGTCTCTGGCGTCTCATTTATCTCTCTCCCATGAATCAGTTCATCATATAAACATGAGTTCAGCCTCTGGCGTCTCATTTATCTCTCTCTCATGAATCAGTTCATCATATAAACATGAGTTCAGCCTCTGGCGTCTCATTTATCTCTCTCTCATGAATCAGTTCATCATATAATCATGAGTTCAGTCTCTGGCGTCTCAGTTCTCTCTCTCATGAATCAGTTCATCATATAAACGTGAGTTCAGCCTCTGGCGTCTCATTTATCTCTCTCTCATGAATCAGTTCATCATATAAACATGAGTTCAGTCTCTGGTGTCTCATTTCTCTCTATCATGAATCAGTTCATCATATAAACATGAGTTCAGCCTCTGGCGTCTCATTTATCTCTCTCTCATGAATCAGTTCATCATATAATCATGAGTTCAGTCTCTGGTGTCTCATTTCTCTCTATCATGAATCAGTTCATCATATAAACATGAGTTCAGTCTCTGGCGTGTCATTTCTCTCTCTATCGTGAATCAGTTCATCATATAAATATGAGTTCAGTCTCTGGCGTGTCATTTCTCTCTCTATCATGAATCAGTTCATCATATAAATATGAGTTCAGTCTCTGGCGTGTCATTTCTCTCTCTATCGTGAATCAGTTCATCATATAATCATGAGTTCAGTCTCTGGTGTCTCATTTCTCTCTCTATCATGAATCAGTTCATCATATAAACATGAGTTCAGTCTCTGGTGTCTCATTTCTCTCTATCATGAATCAGTTCATCATATAAATATGAGTTCAGTCTCTGGCGTCTCATTTCTCTCTCTATCATGAATCAGTTCATCATATAAACATGAGTTCAGTCTCTGGCGTCTCATTTATCTCTCTCTCATGAATCAGTTCATCATATAAACATGAGTTCAGCCTCTGGCGTCTCATTTATCTCTCTCTCATGAATCAGTTCATCATATAAACATGAGTTCAGCCTCTGGCGTCTCATTCATCTCTCTCTCATGAATCAGTTCATCATATAATCATGAGTTCAGTCTCTGGCGTCTCATTTATCTCTCTCTCATGAATCAGTTCATCATATAAACATGAGTTCAGTCTCTGGCGTCTCATTTATCTCTCTCTCATGAATCAGTTCATCATATAAACATGAGTTCAGCCTCTGGCGTCTCATTTCTCTCTCTATCGTGAATCAGTTCATCATATAAACATGAGTTCAGCCTCTGGCGTCTCATTTATCTCTCTCTCATGAATCAGTTCATCATATAAACATGAGTTCAGCCTCTGGCGTCTCATTTATCTCTCTCTCATGAATCAGTTCATCATATAAACATGAGTTCAGCCTCTGGCGTCTCATTTATCTCTCTCTCATGAATCAGTTCATCATATAAACATGAGTTCAGTCTCTGGCGTCTCATTTATCTCTCTCTCATGAATCAGTTCATCATATAATCATGAGTTCAGTCTCTGGCGTCTCATTTATCTCTCTCTCATGAATCAGTTCATCATATAATCATGAGTTCAGTCTCTGGCGTCTCATTTATCTCTCTCTCATGAATCAGTTCATCATATAAACATGAGTTCAGCCTCTGGCGTCTCATTTCTCTCTCTATCGTGAATCAGTTCATCATATAATCATGAGTTCAGCCTCTGGTGTCTCATTTCTCTCTCTCATGAATCAGTTCATCATATAAACATGATATCAGTCTCTGGTGTCTCATTTTTCTCTCTATCGTGAATCAGTTCATCAAATAATCATAAGTTCAGTCTCTGGTGTCTCATTTATCTCTCTCTTATGAATCAGTTCATCATATAAACATGAGTTCAGCCTCTGGCGTCTCCTTTCTCTCTCTATCGTGAATCAATTCATCATATAATCATGAGTTCAGCCTCTGGTGTCTCATTTCTCTCTCTATCGTGAATCCGTTCTTCATATAATCATGAGTTCAGTCTCTGGCGTCTCATTTCTCTCTCGATCATGAATCAGTTGAACATATAATCATGAGTTCAGCCTCTGGCGTCTCATTTATCTCTCTCTCATGAATCAGTTCATCATATAATCATGAGTTCAGTCTCTGGCGTCTCATTTATCTCTCTCTCATGAATCAGTTCATCATATAAACATGAGTTCAGCCTCTGGCATCTCATTTCTCTCTCTAATGTGAATCAGTTCATCATATAATCATGAGTTCAGCCTTTGGTGTCTCTTTTCTCTCTCTCATGAATCAGTTCATCATATAAACATGAGTTCAGCCTCTGGCGTCTCATTTTTCTCTCTATCGTGAATCATTTCATCATATAATCATAAGTTCAGTCTCTGGTGTCTCATTTATCTCTCTCTTATGAATCAGTTCATCATATAAACATGAGTTCAGTCTCTGGCGTCTCATTTATCTCTCTCTCATGAATCAGTTCATCATATAAACATGAGTTCAGCATCTGGCGTCTCATTTATCTCTCTCTCATGAATCAGTTCATCATATAAACATGAGTTCAGCCTCTGGCGTCTCATTTATCTCTCTCCCATGAATCAGTTCATCATATAAACATGAGTTCAGCCTCTGGCGTCTCATTTATCTCTCTCTCATGAATCAGTTCATCATATAAACATGAGTTCAGCCTCTGGCGTCTCATTTATCTCTCTCTCATGAATCAGTTCATCATATAATCATGAGTTCAGTCTCTGGCGTCTCAGTTCTCTCTCTCATGAATCAGTTCATCATATAAACGTGAGTTCAGCCTCTGGCGTCTCATTTATCTCTCTCTCATGAATCAGTTCATCATATAAACATGAGTTCAGTCTCTGGTGTCTCATTTCTCTCTATCATGAATCAGTTCATCATATAAACATGAGTTCAGCCTCTGGCGTCTCATTTATCTCTCTCTCATGAATCAGTTCATCATATAATCATGAGTTCAGTCTCTGGTGTCTCATTTCTCTCTATCATGAATCAGTTCATCATATAAACATGAGTTCAGTCTCTGGCGTGTCATTTCTCTCTCTATCGCGAATCAGTTCATCATATAAATATGAGTTCAGTCTCTGGCGTGTCATTTCTCTCTCTATCATGAAACAGTTCATCATATAAATATGAGTTCAGTCTCTGGCGTGTCATTTCTCTCTCTATCGTGAATCAGTTCATCATATAATCATGAGTTCAGTCTCTGGTGTCTCATTTCTCTCTCTATCATGAATCAGTTCATCATATAAACATGAGTTCAGTCTCTGGTGTCTCATTTCTCTCTATCATGAATCAGTTCATCATATAAATATGAGTTCAGTCTCTGGCGTCTCATTTCTCTCTCTATCATGAATCAGTTCATCATATAAACATGAGTTCAGTCTCTGGCGTCTCATTTATCTCTCTCTCATGAATCAGTTCATCATATAAACATGAGTTCAGCCTCTGGCGTCTCATTTATCTCTCTCTCATGAATCAGTTCATCATATAAACATGAGTTCAGCCTCTGGCGTCTCATTCATCTCTCTCTCATGAATCAGTTCATCATATAATCATGAGTTCAGTCTCTGGCGTCTCATTTATCTCTCTCTCATGAATCAGTTCATCATATAAACATGAGTTCAGTCTCTGGCGTCTCATTTATCTCTCTCTCATGAATCAGTTCATCATATAAACATGAGTTCAGCCTCTGGCGTCTCATTTCTCTCTCTCTCATGAATCAGTTCATCATATAAACATGAGTTCAGCCTCTGGCGTCTCATTTATCTCTCTCTCATGAATCAGTTCATCATATAATCATGAGTTCAGCCTCTGGCGTCTCATTTATCTCTCTCTCATGAATCAGTTCATCATATAAACATGAGTTCAGCCACTGGCGTCTCATTTATCTCTCTCTCATGAATCAGTTCATCATATAAACATGAGTTCAGCCTCTGGCGTCTCATTTATCTCTCTCTCATGAATCAGTTCATCATATAAACATGAGTTCAGCCACTGGCGTCTCATTTATCTCTCTCTCATGAATCAGTTCATCATATAAACATGAGTTCAGCCTCTGGCGTCTCATTTATCTCTCTCTCATGAATCAGTTCATCATATAAACATGAGTTCAGTCTCTGGCGTCTCATTTATCTCTCTCTCATGAATCAGTTCATCATATAAACATGAGTTCAGCCTCTGGCGTCTCATTTCTCTCTCTATCGTGAATCAGTTCATCATATAAACATGAGTTCAGCCTCTGGCGTCTCATTTATCTCTCTCTCATGAATCAGTTCATCATATAAACATGAGTTCAGCCACTGGCGTCTCATTTATCTCTCTCTCATGAATCAGTTCATCATATAAACATGAGTTCAGCCTCTGGCGTCTCATTTATCTCTCTCTCATGAATCAGTTCATCATATAAACATGAGTTCAGCCACTGGCGTCTCATTTATCTCTCTCTCATGAATCAGTTCATCATATAAACATGAGTTCAGCCTCTGGCGTCTCATTTATCTCTCTCTCATGAATCAGTTCATCATATAAACATGAGTTCAGCCACTGGCGTCTCATTTATCTCTCTCTCATGAATCAGTTCATCATATAAACATGAGTTCAGCCTCTGGCGTCTCATTCCTCTCTCTCTCATGAATCAGTTCATCATATAAACATGAGTTCAGCCTCTGGCGTCTCATTTATCTCTCTCTCATGAATCAGTTCATCATATAATCATGAGTTCAGTCTCTGGCGTCTCATTTATCTCTCTCTCATTAATCAGTTCATCATATAAACATGAGTTCAGCCTCTGGCGTCTCATTTCTCTCTCTATCGTGAATCAGTTCATCATATAATCATGAGTTCAGCCTCTGGTGTCTCATTTCTCTTACTCTATCATGAATCAGTTCATTATATAAACATGAGTTCAGTGTCTGGCGTCTCATTTCTCTCTCTATCGTGAATCAGTTCATCTTATAATCATGAGTTCAGTCTCTGGCATCTCATTTCTCTTCCTCTATCGTGAATTAGTTCATCATATAAACATGAGTTCAGTCTCTGGCGTCTCATTTCTCTCTCTATCATGAATCAGTTCATCATATAAACATGAGTTCAGTGTCTGGCGTCTCATTTCTCTCTCTATCGTGAATCAGTTCATCATATAATCATGAGTTCAGTCTCTGGCGTCTCATTTATCTCTCTCTCATTAATCAGTTCATCATATAAACATGAGTTCAGCCTCTGGCGTCTCATTTCTCTCTCTATCGTGAATCAGTTCATCATATAATCATGAGTTCAGCCTCTGGTGTCTCATTTCTCTTCCTCTATCATGAATCAGTTCATCATATAATCATGAGTTCAGTCTCTGGCGTCTCATTTATCTCTCTCTCATTAATCAGTTCATCATATAAACATGAGTTCAGTGTCTGGCGTCTCATTTCTCTCTCTATCGTGAATCAGTTCATCATATAATCATGAGTTCAGTCTCTGGCATCTCATTTCTCTTCCTCTATCGTGAATTAGTTCATCATATAAACATGAGTTCAGTCTCTGGCGTCTCATTTCTCTCTCTATCATGAATCAGTTCATCATATAAACATGAGTTCAGTGTCTGGCGTCTCATTTCTCTCTCTATCGTGAATCAGTTCATCATATAATCATGAGTTCAGTCTCTGGCATCTCATTTCTCTTCCTCTATCGTGAATTAGTTCATCATATAAACATGAGTTCAGTCTCTGGCGTCTCATTTCTCTCTCTATCATGAATCAGTTCATCATATAAACATGAGTTCAGTGTCTGGTGTCTCATTTTGCTCTCTATCGTGAATCAGTTTATCATATAATCATGAGTTCAGTCTCTGGTGTCTCATTTCTCTCTCTATCGTGAATCAGTTTTTCATATAATCATGAGTTCAGTCTCTGGCGTCTCATTTCTCTCTCGATCATAAATCAGTTCATCATATAATCATGAGTTCAGTCTCTGGCGTCTCATTTCTCTCTCTATCATGAATCAGTTCATCATATAATCATGAGTTCAGTCTCTGGCGTCTCATTTCTCTGTCTATCATGAATCAGTTCATCATACAATCATGAGTTCAGTCTCTGGTGTCTCATTCCTCTCTCTATCGTGAATCAGTTCATCATATAAACATGAGTTCAGTCTCTGGTGTCTCATTTTTCTCTCTATCGTGAATCAGTTCATCATATAATCATAAGTTCAGTCTCTGGTGTCTCATTCCTCTCTATCGTGAATCAGTTCATCATATAAACATGAGTTCAGTCTTTGGCGTCTCATTTCTCTTCCTCTATCATGAATCAGTTCATCATATAATCATGAGTTCAGTGTCTGGCGTCTCATTTCTCTCTCTATCGTGAATCAGTTCATCATATAAACATGAGTTCAGTCTCTGGCGTCTCATTTCTCTCTCTATCATGAATCAGTTCATCATATAAACATGAGTTCAGTCTCTGGTGTCTCATTTCTCTCTCTATCGTGAATCAGTTTTCATATAATCATGAGTTCAGTCTCTGGCGTCTCATTTCTCTCTCGATCATAAATCAGTTCATCATATAATCATGAGTTCAGTCTCTGGCGTCTCATTTCTCTCTCTATCATGAATCAGTTCATCATATAATCATGAGTTCAGTCTCTGGCGTCTCATTTATCTCTCTCTCATGAATCAGTTCATCATATAAACATGAGTTCAGCCTCTGGCGTCTCATTTCTCTCTCTATCGTGAATCAGTTCATCATACAATCATGAGTTCAGCCTCTGATGTCTCATTTCTCTCTCTCATGAATCAGTTCATCATATAAACATGAGTTCAGTCTCTGGTGTCTCATTTTTCTCTATATCGTGAATCAGTTCATCATATAATCATAAGTTCAGTCTCTG
Organism: Gobio gobio; assembly: GCF_949357685.1. Classification (NCBI taxonomy): domain Eukaryota; kingdom Metazoa; phylum Chordata; class Actinopteri; order Cypriniformes; family Gobionidae; genus Gobio; species Gobio gobio. Next base: position 4,969 of record NW_027645636.1, on the reverse strand, counting down.
ATGTCTCATTTATCTCTCTCTTATGAATCAGTTCATCATATAAATATGAGTTCAGCCTCTGGCGTCTCATTTCTCTCTCTATCGTGAATCAATTCATCATATAATCATGAGTTCAGCCTCTGGTGTCTCATTTCTCTCTCTCATGAATCAGTTCATCATATAAACATGAGTTCAGTCTCTGGTGTCTCATTTTGCTCTCTATCGTGAATCAGTTCATCATATAATCATAAGTTCAGTCTCTGGTGTCTCATTCCTCTCTCTATCGTGAATCAGTTTATCATATAATCATGAGTTCAGTCTCTGGTGTCTCATTTCTCTCTCTATCGTGAATCAGTTCATCATATAAACTTGAGTTCAGTCTCTGGTGTCTCATTTCTCTCTCTATCGTGAATCAGTTTTTCATATAATCATGAGTTCAGTCTCTGGCGACTCATTTCTCTCTCGATCATGAATCAGTTCATCATATAATCATGAGTTCAGTCTCTGGCGTCTCATTTCTCTGTCTATCATGAATCAGTTCATCATACAATCATGAGTTCAGTCTCTGGTGTCTCATTCCTCTCTCTATCGTGAATCAGTTCATCATATAAACATGAGTTCAGTCTCTGGTGTCTCATTTTTCTCTCTATCATGAATCAGTTCATCATATAATCATAAGTTCAGTCTCTGGTGTCTCATATCTCTCTCTATCGTGAATCAGTTCATCATATAAACATGAGTTCAGTCTCTGGCGTCTCATTTCTCTTCCTCTATCATGAATCAGTTCATTATATAAACATGAGTTCAGTGTCTGGCGTCTCATTTCTCTCTCTATCGTGAATCAGTTCATCATATAATCATGAGTTCAGTCTCTGGCATCTCATTTCTCTTCCTCTATCGTGAATTAGTTCATCATATAAACATGAGTTCAGTCTCTGGCGTCTCATTTCTCTCTCTATCATGAATCAGTTCATCATATAAACATGAGTTCAGTCTCTGGTGTCTCATTTTTCTCTATATCGTGAATCAGTTCATCATATATTCATAAGTTCAGTCTCTGATGTCTCATTTATCTCTCTCTTATGAATCAGTTCATCATATAAACATGAGTTCAGCCTCTGGCGTCTCATTTCTCTCTCTATCGTGAATCAAATCATCATATAATCATGAGTTCAGCCTCTGGTGTCTCATTTCTCTCTCTCATGAATCAGTTCATCATATAAACATGAGTTCAGTCTCTGGTGTCTCATTTTTCTCTCTATCGTGAATCAGTTCATCATATAATCATAAGTTCAGTCTCTGGTGTCTCATTCCTCTCTCTATCGTGAATCAGTTTATCATATAATCATGAGTTCGGTCTCTGGTGTCTCATTTCTCTCTCTATCGTGAATCAGTTCATCATATAATCATGAGTTCAGCCTCTGGTGTCTCATTTCTCTCTCTCATGAATCAGTTCATCATATAAACATGAGTTCAGTCTCTGGTGTCTCATTTTGCTCTCTATCGTGAATCAGTTCATCATATAATCATAAGTTCAGTCTCTGGTGTCTCATTCCTCTCTCTATCGTGAATCAGTTTATCATATAAACATGAGTTCAGTCTCTGGTGTCTCATTTCTCTCTATCATGAATCAGTTCATCATATAAATATGAGTTCAGTCTCTGGCGTCTCATTTCTCTCTCTATCATGAATCAGTTCATCATATAAACATGAGTTCAGTCTCTGGCGTCTCATTTATCTCTCTCTCATGAATCAGTTCATCATATAAACATGAGTTCAGCCTCTGGCGTCTCATTTATCTCTCTCTCATGAATCAGTTCATCATATAAACATGAGTTCAGCCTCTGGCGTCTCATTCATCTCTCTCTCATGAATCAGTTCATCATATAATCATGAGTTCAGTCTCTGGCGTCTCATTTATCTCTCTCTCATGAATCAGTTCATCATATAAACATGAGTTCAGTCTCTGGCGTCTCATTTATCTCTCTCTCATGAATCAGTTCATCATATAAACATGAGTTCAGCCTCTGGCGTCTCATTTCTCTCTCTCTCATGAATCAGTTCATCATATAAACATGAGTTCAGCCTCTGGCGTCTCATTTATCTCTCTCTCATGAATCAGTTCATCATATAATCATGAGTTCAGCCTCTGGCGTCTCATTTATCTCTCTCTCATGAATCAGTTCATCATATAAACATGAGTTCAGCCACTGGCGTCTCATTTATCTCTCTCTCATGAATCAGTTCATCATATAAACATGAGTTCAGCCTCTGGCGTCTCATTTATCTCTCTCTCATGAATCAGTTCATCATATAAACATGAGTTCAGCCACTGGCGTCTCATTTATCTCTCTCTCATGAATCAGTTCATCATATAAACATGAGTTCAGCCTCTGGCGTCTCATTTATCTCTCTCTCATGAATCAGTTCATCATATAAACATGAGTTCAGTCTCTGGCGTCTCATTTATCTCTCTCTCATGAATCAGTTCATCATATAAACATGAGTTCAGCCTCTGGCGTCTCATTTCTCTCTCTATCGTGAATCAGTTCATCATATAAACATGAGTTCAGCCTCTGGCGTCTCATTTATCTCTCTCTCATGAATCAGTTCATCATATAAACATGAGTTCAGCCACTGGCGTCTCATTTATCTCTCTCTCATGAATCAGTTCATCATATAAACATGAGTTCAGCCTCTTGCGTCTCATTTATCTCTCTCTCATGAATCAGTTCATCATATAAACATGAGTTCAGCCACTGGCGTCTCATTTATCTCTCTCTCATGAATCAGTTCATCATATAAACATGAGTTCAGCCTCTGGCGTCTCATTTATCTCTCTCTCATGAATCAGTTCATCATATAAACATGAGTTCAGCCACTGGCGTCTCATTTATCTCTCTCTCATGAATCAGTTCATCATATAAACATGAGTTCAGCCTCTGGCGTCTCATTCCTCTCTCTCTCATGAATCAGTTCATCATATAAACATGAGTTCAGCCTCTGGCGTCTCATTTATCTCTCTCTCATGAATCAGTTCATCATATAATCATGAGTTCAGTCTCTGGCGTCTCATTTATCTCTCTCTCATTAATCAGTTCATCATATAAACATGAGTTCAGCCTCTGGCGTCTCATTTCTCTCTCTATCGTGAATCAGTTCATCATATAATCATGAGTTCAGCCTCTGGTGTCTCATTTCTCTTCCTCTATCATGAATCAGTTCATTATATAAACATGAGTTCAGTGTCTGGCGTCTCATTTCTCTCTCTATCGTGAATCAGTTCATCTTATAATCATGAGTTCAGTCTCTGGCATCTCATTTCTCTTCCTCTATCGTGAATTAGTTCATCATATAAACATGAGTTCAGTCTCTGGCGTCTCATTTCTCTCTCTATCATGAATCAGTTCATCATATAAACATGAGTTCAGTGTCTGGCGTCTCATTTCTCTCTCTATCGTGAATCAGTTCATCATATAATCATGAGTTCAGTCTCTGGCGTCTCATTTATCTCTCTCTCATTAATCAGTTCATCATATAAACATGAGTTCAGCCTCTGGCGTCTCATTTCTCTCTCTATCGTGAATCAGTTCATCATATAATCATGAGTTCAGCCTCTGGTGTCTCATTTCTCTTCCTCTATCATGAATCAGTTCATCATATAATCATGAGTTCAGTCTCTGGCGTCTCATTTATCTCTCTCTCATTAATCAGTTCATCATATAAACATGAGTTCAGTGTCTGGCGTCTCATTTCTCTCTCTATCGTGAATCAGTTCATCATATAATCATGAGTTCAGTCTCTGGCATCTCATTTCTCTTCCTCTATCGTGAATTAGTTCATCATATAAACATGAGTTCAGTCTCTGGCGTCTCATTTCTCTCTCTATCATGAATCAGTTCATCATATAAACATGAGTTCAGTGTCTGGCGTCTCATTTCTCTCTCTATCGTGAATCAGTTCATCATATAATCATGAGTTCAGTCTCTGGCATCTCATTTCTCTTCCTCTATCGTGAATTAGTTCATCATATAAACATGAGTTCAGTCTCTGGCGTCTCATTTCTCTCTCTATCATGAATCAGTTCATCATATAAACATGAGTTCAGTGTCTGGTGTCTCATTTTGCTCTCTATCGTGAATCAGTTTATCATATAATCATGAGTTCAGTCTCTGGTGTCTCATTTCTCTCTCTATCGTGAATCAGTTTTTCATATAATCATGAGTTCAGTCTCTGGCGTCTCATTTCTCTCTCGATCATAAATCAGTTCATCATATAATCATGAGTTCAGTCTCTGGCGTCTCATTTCTCTCTCTATCATGAATCAGTTCATCATATAATCATGAGTTCAGTCTCTGGCGTCTCATTTCTCTGTCTATCATGAATCAGTTCATCATACAATCATGAGTTCAGTCTCTGGTGTCTCATTCCTCTCTCTATCGTGAATCAGTTCATCATATAAACATGAGTTCAGTCTCTGGTGTCTCATTTTTCTCTCTATCGTGAATCAGTTCATCATATAATCATAAGTTCAGTCTCTGGTGTCTCATTCCTCTCTATCGTGAATCAGTTCATCATATAAACATGAGTTCAGTCTTTGGCGTCTCATTTCTCTTCCTCTATCATGAATCAGTTCATCATATAATCATGAGTTCAGTGTCTGGCGTCTCATTTCTCTCTCTATCGTGAATCAGTTCATCATATAAACATGAGTTCAGTCTCTGGCGTCTCATTTCTCTCTCTATCATGAATCAGTTCATCATATAAACATGAGTTCAGTCTCTGGTGTCTCATTTCTCTCTCTATCGTGAATCAGTTTTCATATAATCATGAGTTCAGTCTCTGGCGTCTCATTTCTCTCTCGATCATAAATCAGTTCATCATATAATCATGAGTTCAGTCTCTGGCGTCTCATTTCTCTCTCTATCATGAATCAGTTCATCATATAATCATGAGTTCAGTCTCTGGCGTCTCATTTATCTCTCTCTCA
>NW_027645637.1:0-5000 GCF_949357685.1 Gobio gobio | reverse complement strand
TGATGAAGATGATGAAGGTGATGAAGGTGATGAAGATGATGAAGGTGATGAAGATGATGAAGGTGATGAAGGTGATGAAGATGATGAAGGTGATGAAGGTGATGAAGGTGATGAAGGTGATGAAGATGATGAAGGTGATGAAGATGATGAAGGTGATGAAGATGATGAAGGTGATGAAGGTGATGAAGGTGATGAAGATGATGAAGGTGATGAAGGTGATGAAGGTGATGAAGGTGATGAAGGTGATGAAGATGATGAAGGTGATGAAGGTGATGAAGATGATGAAGGTGATGAAGATGATGAAGATGATGAAGATGATGAAGGTGATGAAGGTGATGAAGATGATGAAGGTGATGAAGATGATGAAGGTGATGAAGGTGATGAAGATGATGAAGGTGATGAAGATGATGAAGGTGATGAAGGTGATGAAGGTGATGAAGGTGATGAAGATGATGAAGGTGATGAAGGTGATGAAGATGATGAAGATGAAGAAGGTGATGAAGGTGATAAGGTGATGAAGATGATGAAGGTGATGAAGGTGATAAAGGTGATGAAGATGATGAAGGTGATGAAGGTGATGAAGATGATGAAGATGATAAGGTGATGAAGGTGATGAAGATGATGAAGATGAAGAAGGTGATGAAGGTGATGAAGATGATGAAGGTGATGAAGGTGATAAGGTGATGAAGGTGATGAAGATGATGAAGAAGGTGATGAAGGTGATGAAGGTGATGAAGGTGATGAAGGTGATGAAGGTGATGAAGATGATGAAGGTGATGAAGATGATGAAGGTGATGAAGGTGATGAAGATGATGAAGGTGATGAAGGTGATGAAGGTGATGAAGATGATGAAGGTGATGAAGGTGATGAAGATGATGAAGGTGATGAAGATGATGAAGGTGATGAAGGTGATGAAGATGAGTGAAGGTGATGAAGGTGATGAAGTGATGAAGATGATGAAGGTGATGAAGGTGATGAAGATGATGAAGTGATGAAGATGAAGGTGATGAAGGTGATGAAGATGATGAAGGTGATGAAGGTGATGAGGTGATGAAGGTGATGAAGATGATGAAGGTGATGAAGGTGATGAGATGATGAAGGTGATGAAGTGATGAAGGTGATAGGTGATGATGATAAGGTGATGAAGGTGATAAGGTGATGAAGATGATGAAGTGATGAAGGTGATGAAGATGATGAAGATGATAAAGGTGATGAAGGTGATGAAGATGATGAAGATGAAGAAGGTGATGAAGGTGATGAAGATGATGAAGGTGATGAAGGTGATAAAGGTGATGAAGGTGATGAAGATGATGAAGATGAAGAAGGTGATGAAGGTGATGAAGATGATGAAGGTGATGAAGGTGATGAAGGTGATGAAGGTGATGAAGATGATGAAGGTGATGAAGGTGATGAAGATGATGAAGATGAAGAAGGTGATGAAGGTGATGAAGGTGATGAAGGTGATGAAGATGATGAAGGTGATGAAGATGATGAAGATGAGAAGGTGATAAAGATAATGAAGATAATGAAGGTGATGAAGATGAAGATGATGAAGGTGATGAAGATGATGAAGATGATGAAGGTGATGAAGATAATGAAGATAATGAAGGTGATGAAGATGAAGATGATGAAGGTGATGAAGATGATGAAGATGATGAAGATGATGAAGGTGATGAAGGTGATGTAGATGATGAAGGTGATGAAGATGATGAAGGTGATGAAGGTGATGAAGGTGATGAAGATGATGAAGATGATGAAGGTGATGAAGGTGATGAAGGTGATGAAGGTGATGAAGGTGATAAGGTGATGAAGATGATGAAGGTGATGAAGGTGATAAGGTGATGAAGATGATGAAGGTGATGAAGGTGATGAAGATGATGAAGATGATAAAGGTGATGAAGGTGATGAAGGTGATGAAGGTGATGAAGATGATGAAGGTGATGAAGGTGATGAAGGTGATGAAGGTGATGAAGATGATGAAGGTGATGAAGGTGATGAAGATGATGAAGATGATAAAGGTGATGAAGGTGATGAAGGTGATGAAGATGATGAAGATGAAGAAGGTGATGAAGGTGATGAAGGTGATGAAGATGATGAAGATGATGAAGGTGATGAAGGTGATGAAGGTGATGAAGATGATGAAGGTGATGAAGGTGATGAAGATGATGAAGATGATAAAGGTGATGAAGATGATGAAGATGATGAAGGTGATAAAGGTGATGAAGATGATGAAGGTGATGAAGATGATGAAGGTGATGAAGGTGATGAAGGTGATGAAGATGATGAAGGTGATGAAGATGATGAAGGTGATGAAGGTGATGAAGGTGATGAAGATGATGAAGGTGATGAAGGTGATGAAGATGATGAAGGTGATGAAGATGATGAAGGTGATGAAGGTGATGAAGATGATGAAGGTGATGAAGGTGATGAAGGTGATGAAGGTGATGAAGATGATGAAGGTGATGAAGGTGATAAAGGTGATGAAGATGATGAAGGTGATGAAGGTGATGAAGATGATGAAGATGATAAAGGTGATGAAGATGATGAAGATGATGAAGATGATGAAGGTGATGAAGATGATGAAGGTGATGAAGATGATGAAGAAGATGAAGGTGATGAAGATGATGAAGGTGATGAAGATGATGAAGGTGATGAAGGTGATGAAGATGATGAAGGTGATGAAGGTGATGAAGATGATGAAGGTGATGAAGATGATGAAGATGATGAAGGTGATGAAGATGATGAAGGTGATGAAGATGATGAAGATGATGAAGGTGATGAAGAAGATGAAGGTGATGAAGATGATGAAGGTGATGAAGATGATGAAGGTGATGAAGGTGATGAAGATGATGAAGGTGATGAAGATGATGAAGGTGATGAAGATGATGAAGGTGATGAAGGTGATGAAGATGATGAAGGTGATGAAGATGATGAAGATGATGAAGGTGATGAAGATGATGAAGATGAAGAAGGTGATGAAGATGATGAAGGTGATGAAGATGATGAAGATGATGAAGGTGATGAAGATGATGAAGATGATGAAGGTGATGAAGATGATGAAGATGAAGAAGGTGATGAAGATGATGAAGGTGATGAAGATGATGAAGGTGATGAAGATGATGAAGATGATGAAGATGATGAAGATGATGAAGGTGATGAAGATGATGAAGATGATGAAGATGATGAAGATGATGAAGATGATGAAGATGATGAAGATGATGAAGGTGATGAAGATGATGAAGATGATGAAGATGATGAAGGTGATGAAGATGATGAAGATGATGAAGATGATGAAGATGATGAAGGTGATGAAGATGATGAAGATGATGAAGGTGATGAAGATGATGAAGATGATGAAGATGATGAAGGTGATGAAGGTGATGAAGGTGATGAAGGTGATGAAGATGATGAAGGTGATGAAGGTGATGAAGGTGATGAAGATGATGAAGATGATGAAGGTGATGAAGGTGATGAAGGTGATGAAGATGAAGAAGGTGATGAAGGTGATGAAGATGATGAAGGTGATGAAGATGATGAAGATGATGAAGATGATGAAGATGATGAAGGTGATGAAGGTGATGAAGGTGATGAAGGTGATGAAGATGATGAAGGTGATGAAGGTGATGAAGATGATGAAGATGATGAAGGTGATGAAGGTGATGAAGGTGATGAAGGTGATGAAGATGAAGAAGGTGATGAAGGTGATGAAGATGATGAAGGTGATGAAGATGATGAAGATGATGAAGGTGATGAAGATGATGAAGGTGATGAAGATGATGAAGGTGATGAAGATGATGAAGGTGATGAAGATGATGAAGATGATGAAGATGATGAAGGTGATGAAGGTGATGAAGATGATGAAGGTGATGAAGATGATGAAGGTGATGAAGATGATGAAGGTGATGAAGGTGATGAAGATGATGAAGATGATGAAGGTGATGAAGATGATGAAGATGATGAAGGTGATGAAGATGATGAAGATGATGAAGATGATGAAGGTGATGAAGATGATGAAGGTGATGAAGATGATGTAGATGATGAAGATGATGAAGATGATGAAGGTGATGAAGGTGATGAAGGTGATGAAGATGATGAAGATGATGAAGATGATGAAGATGATGAAGGTGATGAAGATGATGAAGGTGATGAAGATGATGTAGATGATGAAGATGATGAAGATGATGTAGATGATGAAGATGATGAAGATGATGAAGATGATGAAGATGATGAAGGTGATGAAGGTGATGAAGATGATGAAGGTGATGAAGGTGATGAAGATGATGAAGATGATGAAGATGATGAAGATGATGAAGGTGATGAAGATGATGAAGGTGATGAAGGTGATGAAGGTGATGAAGATGATGAAGATGATGAAGGTGATGAAGATGATGAAGGTGATGAAGATGATGTAGATGATGAAGATGATGAAGATGATGAAGGTGATGAAGGTGATGAAGATGATGAAGGTGATGAAGATGATGAAGGTGTACTCATGCATCCACACCATCATTCCCAGCTATTATTAATAGTGTAATATTATCTGTGTGTACTTCAATCATTATATCTCATCAGATGACACGTTTATGATCAGTCGGACAAACCATAAGAAGTACAATTAATATTACTGCTTTACAAGGGTAAAATATATAATAATGTTATGTTATTTAATATAATTAATATAATTTAATATAAAATACAAAATAATATATAATTATTATAATATCAAATAATTATATAAAATATAATATAATTAATATAAAAAATAACAATAAATACATATAAATAATTATATTACAGATAATATAACATATATTATTTAATATATTATATTATTATATATTTTAATTTAATTTCATATTTTACATTACATTACATTATAATATAATATAATATTATTACCATAATAAATAAAATTAAAATTAAATAATTATATAATTATATAAAATATAATATATATTATGTATATTATATCTTATTTTATATACTATATTAAAATAATT